>NC_141037.1:15332500-15487500 GCF_052040795.2 Danio rerio
TAGTTGGCCATTCATTCAGCCATCGCAACCCCTGATAAATAAGGGACTAAGGGTGTCTTGTGTCCAGGCACGATTGTCCCCCTTCCCTCTACCCCTCGGCCTAACAGGAAAAAAAAAGCAGTCGCTCCATACAATGGAGATTGCGTTAACTCTATTGATTTGTATTATTTTAAGTCATTTCATATCACAGATAGACACAGTCATATCTTTTGCTAAAAAGATCCATCACCTAAGCCTGATTTATACTTTTACCTGGTGCTGCTTCGCGGACCTCCGCTGACTTCGCACACACCACACGAAATGGACAGTAAAAAAAACCCATCATAAAGTCAGACAAATAAACAGAGAAGTAGGAAGTTTCTGGAACTACGTCATATCATTAAAATTATAAAATATTTTCAAACATATTTTTTTTATTAATTTTATTAATTATTTGAATGATTATAAAGATTTCTATAACCATTCAAAAAAAAAATAATTCAAACGTTGATGCATCACTTGCTTTTGCTCATATCTCGGACAATTTTACCTAATAAAGTTTATTAAAATATTAATGACAAGAGAACATGGTTTGCTCTAAAAATCTATTTTTATAGCAATAATAAAAGCAAAAAAGTACACTTACTTAAAAATACAGATGTTTTTTTTAGATTTAGCCTGCTCCCCATTTGACGCATTATTGTCTGTTTAGTTTCTGTCCCCCATTTATATGCTAAAAAGGCAATAATGGTCCAACATTTCTGACCAGTATCACCAATAAAGCCTAGAAAAACAGGGCACCAGTATATTGTAAGCCGACAGGTTCAAATATACTTTTCCAGTTATCAAAGAAATAATTTGTTTCTTAATTTTATTTTTGTAACTATTTAATTGTTTTAATTCAAAATTGTAATATATACATCAGTGTAAAACATAAAGGGTGAAAAAACATGTGTACCTGCAAGGGTTTCCACTTTTGCCATGGCTTTTTTTAGCTTACACAAAAATTTCCTCCTTTCCCACTGTTTCTAGCCAATAATTATTGTCCATCAGGTTCTCCCTATTATCATACATAGACGAATCATAATGAAGTCTGAACAGTCGTTCCTGTTTTAGACAAAATCTTTTCAAAGTCATTCATATTCAATTCAAATCAAATGTGGCACGGCTCAAACTGTTCGCTCGAGTCTCAAAAAAATTTGTGCACAGACGAAATCATGTCGCGGGCACCCAAAGCAAACCTCCGCAAACACAGCAATGATGTCACATTTGCCTTGCACACTCAAATGAACTAGCGAACATGTCGAGTATAAACCAGGCTTCACACTCATGAATGTTCATTAAAGTCATTGTGCTCCAGGTATTAGAAGGTTTGCTAAAGGTGCAGCTGACGTGCAATTGGGGGGATTAATATGGATTTCATTTGGATTCTTTCATATGGATTTAATGATTAATAAGTCCATATAAAAAAGGAGTCCCTTAAAAGTGACACCGGGTCTTGAGTTTCGGGCTCTAAAACCAAAGCCTAAATGAACTGTGCTCTGGCACGCCTCTTCCAACCAGGCCAGGGTCGGCCAACTGAACTGCACCTGAGCCCGCTTCAGAGCACTCACACTTGTCAAACAAACTGGGAAATGGGGGTCAAATGTGCTTGGGTTTGGTTCGGATAGCTTATTGTGAGTACATCCTAAGCCAAATAAAAATTGAAGAATAAAGAAAAATAGAAATAAAGAATAAAAAGTTAAGCAGAAAAACAATAACAAAAGTAAAATTACTTAAATGACAAAAAAAATCAAAACAAAGAAAATTAAAGGCAAAATGACAATAAAATGTTTAAGTTAAGTATTAATTTTTATAATACTTATATTATAAAATATAAAAGCACATGCCTGTTTAAATGTTGCTCTGAAACTGAAAGAACATAAAGCCAAATAGAAGCAAAACATAATAATAAAAATGAAAATATAGACAAAAACACAAATAATTACTAAAAAAGTCAATTAAAGCTAATAGAAAAATGTTAGCAAATATCGTAGTAGTAAATAAATATGGAAAATAACACTTAAAAAGTCAGGGAATCAGCAACAGCACTGCAGACTTTAGCATTCGCAGATTCTCCTGAAAAGCACAACACCTGTTGGTACAGCAAGACCAGTCTAATTGCCTGGTAAACAATGGGCAGAGTGTGCCATATCTGCTCTGCCAGGAGGAACGGACACAGTGTGTGCAGTTTGAGAAAAGTCTGTTCATGAAGCTGACAGTCGAGCTCTATAACCTTCTGCCACAGCAAACTTTATGAGTGGCAGCAGAGCAAGAGGGCCTTGCTATTTATGTCAGGAAGTATATGAATCTACTCTGCAAATGTCATACTTAGACGTGTATTTATTCATGCAGAATGTGTCACCTTTAGCCAAACGCATTCATTCACTGTCTTCCGCTGAAAGGGTTGAATATATCATCACGAATTATTGCAGCTTTGAGGGAAAGGAGACGTTGAAAAAAAAAAAGAGGAGGAAGATATGCTTTAATACTAGTGTAAAATGAAGATGGAAATCAAATGTTATGAACTGCAAAAGGTGAAAACAGAAATGAATGTTTTAGGCGTATAGAAAGACGAATACATTATACTTAATGTAGATAGATAGATAGATAGATAGATAGATAGATAGATAGATAGATAGATAGATAGATAGATAGATAGATAGATAGATAGATAGATAGATAGATAGATAGATAGATAGATAGATAGATAGATAGATAGATAGATAGATAGATAGACAGATCAATGTGTAGATAAATATATATGCTGACAGATAAATAAACAGACAGATATAAAGATGGATGGATGGATGGATGGATGGATGGATGGATAGATAGATAGATAGATAGATAGATAGATAGATAGATAGATAGATAGATGGATGGATGGATGGATGGACGGACGGACGGACGGACGGACGGACGGACGGACGGACGGACGGACGGACGGACGGACGGACGGACGGACGGACGGACGGACGGACGGACGGACGGACGGACGGACGGACGGACGGACGGACGGACAGACAGACAGACAGACAGACAGACAGACAGACAGACAGACAGACAGACAGACAGACAGATAGATAGATAGATAGATAGATAGATAGATAGATAGATAGAATTCTGTGCTGGACATTTTACTTAAAGTTACAAAACTTGTTTCCCAAAAGATCCTGTATTGTTACTGTTAAATGATAACTCTTTCCAAAAGTGTTGGAAACCCCCTCATGATCTCTATGTTAAGTACTGATTTCATGCCCTATTTGAAATACCTAAAACTGTCATTAGCACAGATTAAAATCTATATATGTGACATCAAATAAATAGACATTTAACCCTCAGCTGATACTATGAAATTAAAATTTAATGTAATGCACTAGCTTGATCTAAAAGACAGTTATGTGTTTCCTGATGTGCATATAACAGGGGTGAGAGGATGGGGGATATATACAGGGTAATAGCTGTTAAAAGTAATAAATAATAAGTAAATTTAATTCAGTAAACTTAATATTGTCTCAACACATATTGATTGTGTGGAACCCATCATTTTTACAGTGAAGATAAATAATTGAAAACTAAATTAAAAAGTTACAATATAATTTTATAATTAAATGTTATAATAAAATATAATATTATTACTAATAAATGTAAAATGCTTGAATATATTTCAGATATTAAATAAATAATAAAAAAATGTTATAAGAACAATTTGCAAACACATAAGTATAAAAGGCAAGCATTAAAATGTCTAACAACCCATTTATTTTATCTCTGCCATGATGACAGCACATAATAGTTTAATAATTATTTTGCAAGATAAAGTATTTCGCTTAAAGTGAAATTTAAAGGCTTAACTAGGTTAATTAGGTTAACTATGCAAGTTCAGTTAATTAGTCATTAATTGGACAATGTTGTCTTCTTTCTGTAGCCAATTGGAAAAAAAAAAAAAAAACATTCTAAAGGGGCTAATAACATTGACTTTCAAAATTCTATATTGAAAAAAAATTCAGTCAAACAAAATTAAATAAGAAAAAATATAGCAAATACTGTGAAAATGTCCTTGCGCTGTTAAACAGCACTGGAAAATGTTTGAAAAAGAAATGCCTTCAACTGTCTATATTTACAACAGAAATAAAATATATTATATACAAACTTGCTTTAGGAAACTTTCAAAGCAAAAACAACTCATGTACAACAACTGTACAATCTCTAAAGGGACTTCACTGATATTTCGGGCTTATTTCCCAATATTGCCTTGAAATGCATTGAAATACTGTAATACAAAACCGTAAGCTCATGCAGTATCCTTGTGACTTACTCAAGGATTTCAGCACAATGAAGGGACTGTGTTTGCTCTGTTTAAACTCTATAGTGAGGTCGGTAATACGTGAAAACTTGTAAAAGTCCAAGGTAAAAAATTTTGAAGCAAATAAAAATACAAAATATTTTCTATTCTTTCCATTGTCCTTAACAACATAAGGGATGTTAGATGTAGTTCACCCAAAACATGAACACGATAAAGCTCCACAATTTAAAGTTAAGGCACAATAAAAACTACATTATGGTGAAGAACAGTTCAAATTCAACACATTGTTATTGCTGGTCAAGCAAAGTAGAATAAAAGTAAAGATACAGGACAATTATAAAATCAGCAGTTCTATATTGTGTGCTATAAACAATCACAGTTTATTAGCTTTCACATCAGTGGATCTACATTTAGTTGTTTATAACCCCTCACAATAGACTGTAGAAAGCAGGACGGATTCTGACTAACTCTCAATGTTTTCATCTTTATTAGTTTTAGTTATCTTTAGACTTATCATTCTGAGACCATATTTTTGTTCTTCATTCAAGCTCATAATAATAATAATAATAATAATAAATATAAAGACTAATAATAACAATGAGTAACCACCACTTTTTTCCACATAAATGTACTGTAGTTTTCTCACGTTTAAACATTACATCACAACTGCAAGAAAAGTAAGATTTGAAACATTCATTCATTCTCCTTCAGCCTAGTCACTTATTTATGAGGGGTCACCACAGCGGAATGAACCACCAACCATTCCAGCATATGTTTTATGCAGCAACGGATGCCCTTCCAGTCGCATCCCAGTATTGGGAAACTATTGTCGACTATTGTCGATACACACATTGCGATATTAATGATGGAACGATAAATTGTGAAGCCCTAATTATGACATTAAATATTAATATTATTTATCATAAGTGTAAATATGAATATATTAATGAAATAGGGGCGTCACAATGGTGCAGTGGGTAGTACAGTCACCTTACAGCAAGAAGGTTACTTGTTAAAGCCCTGGCTGTATCAGACATTTCTGTCTGGTGTTTAAATGTTCTCCATGTGTTCGAGTGGGTGTACATTGGCCATAGTGCATGTGTGAATGAAAGAGTGTATGGATGTTTCCAAGAATTGGGTTGCAGCTAGAAGGGCATTTACTGCGTAAAAAAATATACTGGATAAGTTAGCGGTCAAGAGTGAGTAAATAATTCAGTTTAATTAAAAAAAAAAATATATATATATATATATTTGGGTGAACTATCCCTTTTTCAAGTCATAAACCAAAACTGTTCTTTGTTGACTTTCTTTTTTTTTCTTTTTTTTTTGCAAGCAACGCATTTAAACAGGTCGATCTGATTCAGAATGAATGCCAAGTAAATGCTTTTATAATAGTTATTTGAGCATGCCATCACTGTAAACGCCTCATGAATCTCCATAGAAAGACCTTGAACGCAAGTGTCCACTCTCTCGCTCTCACCATTGGTGAATATGACCCATTCGTTCAAAGAGCAAGCGAGCGCACAATAACACAATCTAACACTGACCTCAGCCTTGACTTCAGAGAGCTGTGCTGAGAAAGAGGCCAACAACCCTGTGATTTAAAACATTTCTCATATGACAAAACGCTATTGAGGCAAGCTTTAGAGCCTGAGCATACTAGAACTCTTTAAAGGGTGTCATTAAGCTTTTTCATGTTTTATCTTTCATGTATAGGTATTTGTGAATAGAAAAATTCAGAAAGGTTTCAAAGATGTGTGATAAATACAGTTAGAGTGTGATTGTATACTTTACATAAAGAGATGATTCCTAGCAGACAATGCATATGGTCATGTAAATGCATTTAACCGTTTTCCTTCATTTTAATAAGGCCACAAACTGGACAAAACTGGAAATTTCCCTATTATTTATTTACACTGTGCAGATCAATGGATTGCTCTTTAGTGTTTAGACTTTCAGCAGTGAAATTTAAACCAAACTGAACTACACTGAACTTGAACTCTGAAAACTAAAATGACAGTTTCAATTTACAAGAACTTCTATGTTAAGCTTCTTTGACACAATCTAAAGCGCTATAGAAATAAACATGAATTGAATTGAACTTAGTTGGTTCGAATGGTTTATGAACTTCTTTCTTCTGTTGAACATGAAACTAAATATTCTGAAGAAGGTTAGGAAAAAAGCAGCCATTGACTATGAAATACCAAACCTGTAATAAATAAATGCAGATAGGTAGATTGACTGGTTCATTCATTCATTCATTTACTTTTCAGCTTAGTACCTTTATTAATCAGGGGTCACCGCAGTGGAATGAACCACCCACTTATCAAGCATTGTCGTTAGACTTGTGGGGAAAACCAAAGCGCCCGGAGGAAACCCATGTGAACACAGGGAGGACAGATAGATTAAAAAAAACAAAAAAATTGTATTATGTACGAAGTCAAATCTAGATTGGCTCTATACGGTTCTCTCTGTGAGCCCTTCGAATGCATGCACGCAGACCAATCAGGATCAGTTTTCTTTGTCATTCCACTGGACTGCTATGTTGTTTAAAAAACACTAAATTTTTGTGAAATAAATAATGTATAATGTGAAATATTTTAATTTTTTGTATATGTAATCAGTGAAGCATTTCTTTTGTGTTTATTTAATTGGTTGAACAACTTATTTGTTCATTGTCTGTTTTATTAATAAGATTCAAGACGTGTATGGCGTGACTTGTTGTTATTTTTAGACCACCATTTTGCGCCATGTTGTTCAAATAGCAAATCCATTTGCACCACTTTGTGGACTCATGAGCGTTCCGGTCTAAAAAGTAGGTGTGTTAATGTGCATTGCAGGCGCAGTGCTATTTTGAGGAACTGAAATCAACCTCACCATAGATTTGTCCACCTGTCGGGTTTTGGAGACGTATGCATCACCATATGAGGCATAAGAATAGGATGTGTGTCTGAATATAATTCAGTTTTTTGACTACACTTTGTTTTTATTGTTCATTTACTCCTTTGCTGAAAATTAGAACTAAATTTAAAAATAGTTTTGAAACAAATCTCTGTGCTTAACAAACTAAATTAAATATGTAGGCTAATCAATGTCTTCAGTGGAATGAGTTTCCACCATTTCCTTACTCCCCGAAAGTAAAGTAGTAAAGAGTAAAAGTAAAGTAAAAAGAAAGTAAAGAGGCAGAGTGTAAATGGCTCGTTCTTTATTCTCATGCAGATGGTCTGTTTAACTGTTTACTTGCTGGTGAAGCGTTCAGTTTTTCCACTTTAAAATTTAATTCACATTCTGCTCAAAACACATCCATAACTTATTAGGAGAATAAGCACAACCCTGTTAGACCATGCGCTGGAGCAAAACCATATTTTTCCATCCTTAAAATGGCAAAAGTGGATTTAGACACCCCCTTAATGCTTTTGTGCCATGCACTTCAGATTTTGTGCCCAGATCATTAAAATAGAGCTCAAAGTCTTTGATATTAAGCCTTGAAGGGCAAGTTAGTAATTTAATTCATAGGGTCTTAATTATAACAATATGAACATAATAATTACATAAAATTAACTGCATTGGACAAAATATTTAGCAGAGCCTTGCATGCTTAATTTGAACAAGACAAAATATTCATCCTAAAACTTTTATATATAATAAAAAGCAAAAAAAAAAAATGACTTTCTCAAATATCAACATATTGTTACAGCATTTTATTTATTAAATTAATAAGCAGACTGATTGTATTACCTGAAAAGTAACGCTTTATTTAATGATCTGCCAATTAGAACCTTACAATTCCAGGCAGAATAGAAGAATTATAAGTTTCTATCTGCATTTGCCCTGTTTTTTCAATTTGCAAATTTAAGAGAATTTTGATAATTTACATTTTGAGTACATTTAGGGTCTTATATCTCAAAATCTTTTAAATCAAAGATAGAATCTTACAATTCCAAGGCGACTGGATGGATGGATGGATGAATGCATAGACAGATATTGTATCTGTAATTAAATTTAATCCAATAATATTTCCTTTATTGAATTCTGAATGTGTTTTTATATATTTTTTTTCTATTTATATGTATTCATTTACTCATACATTAGTCCCTAGATTCAGCAGGGACACAGAGGAATTAACCTCCAACTTATTCAGCTGCAACCCAATACTTGAGACATTTACTTTTATATTTATGTTTTTTTTATATTTATTTAGTTCTGCATTTATATTTCGGTATTCACTTAATTTTGCTGTGATTTCTTTATACATTTTAATGTCTATAACATGGAAATGACAGAGGCATTCTTCAGTAGCTTCAGAACATTATTGGTTGAGAGACTACAAATAGAAGAGTCAGTTCATCTAAACAACAGACAACAATTGTTTTATAATAATTAGCAGAAATAGAAAAAAATGAAGTAAATGTTGTCCTCCATCCATAGAAATAAAACATGCTATGCAAGTCAATGGCTGTTCTTTTGTTTATCAGAAGAAAAAATTGAAAGCTGAGCAACTTATTGAATTTCCAGTTTCAGGTGAACTATACCTTTAAGCATAAACTGACTGTCACAGCTACATTTTTGCCCTTTCCACTGATTTTGCTCGGCATATAATTGAATTAACGTGCTTTTTGTTCACTTATTGAAATACGCATAACATCTGATATCTGACAGGAACAGGTCTTTAACACAGATATAAGCATATTAAGGAAAAGCAAATGTTTCCAAGTAATGGAGCGGAAATATGCCACAATCCCAGATGATTTCCTGACTTAAAAACAAGCAAAAGTCCTAATCAAAATGCTACATCTTGAGAAATTATATATGGGCCAATAGTTTTCCCGCTGACATTTTACAATTGAAAAAAAAAAAATGATTGAACCTGACAACTGACATTGCAAATGAAATACTCTTTCGTAAGATATTCAAATTATTATGTTTTGACATCACAACTGGCAAACAGAAGCCTACAAACATGGCTTACTTGCATTGTCATGTTGCATTCATTTGCATGTAGCTAAGCAAAGACAAAATGTGATTTTAATAAGCAGATTTTTGAGTTATCAACATATTGGTGTGCATGTACTCTAAAAGTGCTCTTGACATTCTTAAAACAGACTGAAACTAGCTGCCAGCAACTCTCATAATTTAAATTAATTGGTGTTGTCGACATGTGAAACGTTTGCATGTTGTTTTTTAAATGAGAAGCCTCTTAAAAGCAAAGTAAAAACTCGTGACCAATTTAACTGGCACAATCCTGAAATCAAAGAGAATAACTTTGCAATTTGACAGCTGTTTGCATTGCTTCGGTATCTGTGACTGTTGCCGCTGCTACATCTGAAAGCACGTAAAAATGTGGCATAAAATGGCAAAATGTCACATTAGCCGTTCACCGGAAGTTTAACAGTATAGGAAGAAACACTAGCTTCACATATACCATATTAACCAAAAGCCCTGGGGCTGGCTGACTGAAATTAAAAGTCAGTGTGCATATACCCCATTCCTGGAGGGCCACAGCTCTGCACAGTTTTGGATCAGATACACCTGATCCAACTAATTAAGGTGTTGAAACACCTTGATTAGTTGGATCAGCTGTATTTGATTAGGGTGGGAGCAAAACTGCAGCCTTGCTGGAATAGAAGGCCATGCCGTAGTGTATGTGTGTGAATGGGAGTGTGTATGGGTGTATCCTTACACTAGGTTGCAGCTGGAAGGCCATCCGCTGTGTAAAAAATATGCTGGATAAGTTGGCAGTTCATTCCACTGTGGCGACCCCTGATAAATAGGGGACTAAGCCAAAGGAAATGAATGAATGAATCGATTGTGTGGAACCCAGCATTTTAACAGTGAGGGTATTTACACAGAGGCTTGTTTTCCTGAAAAGACGTGCATGAGAATCACAGCCTTTGCTGAATCATGACCTCGACTTCATTTTGATTAATCGTGCAGCCCTATGACGAGTTTGATACAAAAAACAAACATTCATGTTATCATTCATTCATTCATTTTCCTTCAGATTTGTCCCGTTATTCATCAGGGGTTGCCACAGCGGAATGAACCGCCAACTTATCCAGCATATGTTTTACGCAGCAGATGCCCTTCCATTACTGGAGAACACCCATGCACTCTCATTCATACACATACACTATGGACAATTTAGCTCACCCAATTCACCTATAGCACATGTCTTTGGACTTGTGGAGGAAACCAGAGCACCCGGAGGAAACCCACACTTACAAGAGGAGAACATGCAAACTCCACACAGAAATACCAACTGATCCAGCCGACAGGAATCAGTGACCTTCTTGCTGTGAGGCGACAGCGCTAACCACTGCGCTACTGTGTCACCCTTGACATTAATGTTATGTTCACTGCTAATGCTAAAAGATGTAAGTGGTCAACCAATCACAGCACATTGTGCCATGACCTGACCAATCAGAGCAGACTCTTGAAAAGGAAAAGTTTAGAAAAAGAGGATCTTTGAACCAACTTTTACAGTATTATGCACATATTAAGAGAAAATATACATTTTTTGTTTGTTTGTTTAGCTTGAATGGATACAAAACTGTTGTAAGCGAACTCAAAACAAAATAAGCAACCATTAAAACAAGAGCACACAAATATCTCACATTGGCCAATTACAGTACATTTTTAAAAAGACTAAAAGTGTGAATCTCATGGGAGAGTAAATGTACTTCCTCCAACGGAGGTTATGATTGTGTGGGCTGGTGTTTATTTGGCAGAACGGACCATGCAGGAATGCTGTAACCGCAGCATTTATGAGGCCAATGTGGCTAAAATTAAACATTAGAGAGAACTGCATCAGTGTGGCCTGAGACTTGTATTACACGATTTCAGGGCTTCCTCTGATTAATTTCTACTGGTAGTCCCTTGATACAGCAGCCCCTGCTCTACATAAACATGCTAAGTGATGACTTAACAAAAACAAGTTCACCAAATTATACTGCGCGTTACATGGGGCCTGTTTCCCTTAGTAAGATGTTCAAAATGCAGTTTTGATACAGCTTGCCAATTCAATCATATTGCACTGCTACAGGAAAAAAGAAAAGTTAGAGAGAGTGAATGAGCAAGGTCACTGTGACATCCATGATAAACTTGTTTTTATGGCATCAATACTTGCTGGAGGGAAAACTCAATTTCTTATATTTCATTCAAACGAAATTTTTTATTTATTTTCATCTGCTTTTAATATGGAATTTTATCAATTTTTTTTTCCCCCAAACAAGCTACAGTGCTTAACATGAATGAGTACACCCCATTTTGAAAACGAGTGAGGTTTTATAAACTAATTTCGAGAGGAGCATGTGATTTGATTGATCGCAGCTGGTCTCTCATCTGCAATCAGCAATAAACCAATCAGATTAATCCAAGCCTAATATAAATAGACAGATTTCACTCTACTTCTCTTATGTTCGTTTTTGAAGAATCCCCCCATCGACCCCATTTCCTCTAGTACCAGGGGGAGCTCTTGAGAGCTCCTACCTAATCTTGGACAATCCCTTTTAAGCTAAGTGACCAGACCAATCTCACTGTAATCTTGAAATTAATCTAGATTAATCTAGATTAAAATGGCTCATTTGAATTTTGCTGAATGCATTCAGAATATGTGCGCTACCCAAATTATGACTAGAGTAAGTCTTTGAGAACAGGTTTCCCAAGCCAGGTGGTGCATTAGACCAGGTGCTCATCCGGGTTTCCAAAATGCATCACAAACTGCTTGAGAAACTGTTCTACCATGATAATTGTTGATGAAAATAAATCATGTTCAATAAGATGTGCTTGTATTTATTCAGTTAAACATGAATTTTGAACTGTAGGTCTATATAAGCTTGTAACAAACTTTTTTTTTTATTACCTTAATCAGACAAAAGTCATAACTAAGCTAAACAAAATGTGGAAGTTTTTTCTTTCCATTAGGTGTGCGTTATTAAATTCCACAACACTCTCACCAGTCCTTATACCCCTTTGTCATGGGGGCATGAATGAAATGTTCATGAGTGAATGTGAAACTCCCGAACAGCAGTTAAAGTCACCTAAAATTACAGGAAACTCTTACATGAAAGCACTTCACGTAAACACCTTAATTTCGGATTACACACTGGTTCGAAGACTGGTTCTCGCCACCTACAGTGCAATTTTGGCCAGGTTTACATTTGTTCTAAAATATCAAGGTGAAAGTCATCATAGCTTTTATAGAATGGACCCAGCTGCCAACCCAACTTTGAGATTAACGGCAATATTTTTTTATATCAGCACATTACACCGATAATGGCCCTCCACTAATATATATTGATAAAAAATAGGTGACAAATGTAGATTTTTAACTGATTATCCATAATAAATATATTTAGAGTGTATTTAGATTTATAGTGTCTATAAATCACATAATTGCTTGTGGTGGCTTGTAGTTTGCTGATTATTGCACAAAAATATGCACTCATTTATATTCATTCATTTACTATTACTGAATAACAATATCTGCTGACGAACACAATCATTGTAATTGAGTATAATGGTAAGTACACAAACAATTAAGTTTCAGATACATTAACAGCCTAAACCTTCGTGCTGAATGAAGAAAATTAAGGATATTTAGGGCTTTTTTTTGTCATCCATTTCAGTTGAGGATTTAAAAAAACGAAACTTTAAATGTTTTGTACCTGATCTGCTGTGAAGGTAGAGACTTGCGGTTGAGTGGTTAGCTTCAGTTGACTGGTCAGAGTCCATTCCTGCCAATTTCAGGCCAGACAAAACACCCTTTCAAACAGCCTGCTGCCAAAACAACTGTGAAATAGAGTTGCGGAAATGAGGAAGGTGTGTTGAAAACATCTCACAGTTTTTGAGGTTGCTTTAAAAACTCTGAACATTGCTTAATATTGCATCTTCAGGAACAACAATACTATTGTTAGTAATCAGGGTGTAGTTTGTAAATCAAAACTAGGGGTTACAATTCATCCAAAATCTATCTACCATTATCACTTAAAAATATGGCAAATTATATATTTTACAACATGTATTTCATGCAGAATCAAATGTAAGCTTGTCAATTACTATTTTATTATAACTATTTTATTAATTTGTTTTTGACTGGGAGACAACAGAAGATTATTCTGAATGTCTGGTCCAGCAATGACTATTTAAAGAATAAAAAAGGAATAAAGACAGGTCTGTTATATTAATATAAGCTATATCTAAATTATCTGGCTATTTATTTTATAATCCAGCTAACATCTCCCCTTGCTAAGCCAGCTAATTTGTAGAAATAAATAAATATTAAGGTCCCAAAACTGTTCATGCTATAAGAATTATATTGCAATAAGCAATATCACATCAGCAAGAGTGCCCTTTTAACGAAAACCAAGCACTTTTCAAAATTCATGTGATATTGGGGACAAAAACAGGAATTTAATCTTAAATTGCATAATTTTTTTTCACTAGCAAAAATCATTCCAAACAAAAACAGAGCCATGCTTTCAGTTTGTTTCTGTCACAATCACCAGCGGTCTAGCCTGTGCAGATCACTGAAAAACATTCACTTATTTTACATCTGACACTAAACTGGAGTAAATGTCCTGTCATGCACCTCACACACACCAGCTCCAGATCACCACTAATTGGAAACACACAGCTCGTGAGGACTGATTACCTGTACTATTTATACACCACACTTTCACACGTACATTGCTGAGTCTTGTTAACTGAAGTCAGCATTTACGAGGCGTTTTCCTTGGCTTGCCTTTCGTGTTTTTGGACCCTTGTTTTTTTTTTTACTGATTATGTTTTTTTTTTGTTTTTTTGGCCACCAGTTAAACAAATTGAGGTATAAAACCCCATGTTGTAGGGTTAAGGTTTAGGGAATTTAGTGAAGGGGTCAGAGTTTCTGAGTAGCATGGAGAGATGATGGTTTCAATTCCAGGTTGATGCAGCTATAGATATTAATTTTTAAGTGCTCTGTTCTTGTAATGGTTCTGTTTAAACATTGGTATGACATCCGAATGAACTCTTAATAAATATGTTAATAAATATGTCTTGTTTTGGTCATAACAAATTAGCATTAGTAAAGTACATCAAGTCATTATTTTAGAGCAGGGGTCTCAAACTCGCGGCCCGCGGGCCATTTGCGGCCCTCAGTGCAAAATTTTGTGGCCCGCGCCGACCGATGTACACTGACAGAATTCGTCCACACTACGCCGGAGTTCTCGAGCGCTGAAAACGGATCGTTTCGAAAACGCTGGAGAGGCCGTTTTCATTCTGAAACGCTGCTGCTCCGTCTCAGTGTGGATGGGGAAAGACGGAGACATCTGAAAACGGAGGCGAGGCTGCAGACATTCGCCTCTCTGATTGGGGCTTTTCCTCAATATTAAGTAGCCTAACACACAGTTCAGTCCTGAATCTTCTCCGTGTAAGTTCAGACTTCGCAAGTTTGATCAAGGCTGCATCTCTTCTTCTCAGTTTGATATGGAAAACATACCGAGGACACGCGTCAATCTTCACAGGGAACAGTGTACTTTATAACTTCACTCACATCACCCTGGCTACGTTGTTTCACTTTCTCAACAATAAAATGTAAACTTGATATAAGGAACTGCCTATTTTTATTTTAATATTAACAACTAAACAGACAGCAGAAATGTTGAGGCGTCGTGCTGCATGAGGGTCATCTTCACTGTGTGGATATTTATAACAAAACGGAGCCGATAACTGCCTCTTTTCAATTTCAGTGAAAATACGAAACACACCCTCTCTTTTGCTGAATATCAGTTTTAATAATCGATAATGGCCATTATAAAAGTATAACATACAATAAGTTTATACATTATAGGAAATAAAGGCAAGCGATCAGTCAATATACAGAATGTAGGCTACGTGGTTACATTAATCATTAACTTATCTTTGCGCTCAGCCAAAACACGTTACCTGAGAACAAGTAATGGATTCCAATGACCAAAGTCAGGGAATATGTCGTTAGATAAAGACAACAAGATGAATGAAATATCACGTTTAATTAATATAGTGAGATTAGATCCAGCGGGAGATGCTTGATGAGAAGTCCGACTAGCAGAGCTCTCATCTGGGTAGACAGGCTGCAGCGCTTGACAAAGAGTGTGGTCACGTGATGTGCGTTTTCAGCGTTTTGGTGTGGATGGATAGAGCAGTTCAGAAATGCTGGGTAAAACGCGAGTGTGGACCCGGATCGTTTTCATTCTAAAACGCCAATTTAAAACTAAAACGCACTAGTGTAAACGGGGCCCGCTCTGCCGCTCTTCTATCCGTACACAGCGGTCACTGGCATTCCCCGCCTGCCGTGTAAACAAAGGGGCGGGGATGCCGTTGATGTCACCACACACCCCGCCCCTTTGTTAGACGCTGTGACAGGCGGGAAGTGTTAGGAGGGAACTCGCGCCTACCAGAACCAAGGTAAGCTGCTCCCGCCCCTGCCTGCCACTTAGCTACCTATCTGCAGCCTGCCACCTACCTAGCTACAGCCTGCATCTTATATATATTATAGGTAGATACAGACTGGCACAGACTGATGTGACTGAAGTGGGGTGGGGGTGTTTTATTTATACATATATACGCCTTTTTTTTAGGTGAGGGAATGGAAGTTTTGAGTGTGTGAGAAGTTATTCTCCACCTTGAACTTCAATAAGTCAAAGTACAAGTCTAGACTTAATGATGATCATCTTCAAGCCATACTGAGGGTCTCAACTGCTTCCGCTCTAAAGCCAAATGTGGTTCAGATTTGTGAGAAGAAGTCTCTGGCAGCAAGGAGTAGGCAAAAGATGCCATGTTCAGAAGAACTGTTCATAATCTTCACTCAATGTTCTATTAATGTTCAGGACACTTCATGTTCAGAAGAAATAATTAAAACTGTTAATAATGACATTTGAGGACTTTTTTTTTGTGAAATCCCTTATGCGGCCCAGCCTCACCCAGACTTTGCCTCCTGCGGCCCACAGGTAAATTGAGTTTGAGACCCCTGTTTTAGAGTATTTGTACAAGTCGGGATTCGAACTCGTGCCATTTGCAGCACAGCTACTCTGTGCACACCTTCTGGTGCACACTCACGGTCCACTAGGTTACATAAGATCCTATCAGTCAAATGCAGATTCGCGAAGTCTCGAACCTGGTGTTTTGAAACACTTTAGTCTCATGACCTGTGTGTTTCAAATCACTGTAGTCATGTGATCTGTGTGCTTTGAATCACCTTAGTCATGTTACCTGTGTGTTTCAAATCACCTTAGTCACGTGACTTGGGGTTTCAAAACACTTTAGTCATATGACCTGTATGTTTCAAATCACCTTAGTCACGTGACCTGTGTGTTTTGAATCACCTTAGTCACGTGACCTGGGTGTTTCGGATCATGCTTTGGTGCAGTATTTCGAAACACTTGCACTTTGGGATCTCGTCACTGTGTCGTAACATCAGTTTCATATCAGCCAGCACTACCATTTGCCTGTTATACTGACCATTCTCTGGATTACCTGCATTCTTTTTAATACACTGCACATAGATCATCCCTTCTGTTGCTGACCCAGTCTTTTTACAGTTTCATTCATGATTAATATGTTTTTTTTTTTACTTTTTTTTTTACAGCTGCTATGAAAATTACTTTTAAAAAAATACATTTATTTGTCCTGTCAGTACCTCAATGTATACACACACACACACACACACACACACGCACACACACACACACACACACACACACACACACACACACACACAAATCTTCAAACCCTATCATGTGATGCAGTACACCTTTTAACTGATGTGGACGCAACTTTTGCCTATTTTTGGTTTGCTTGTTTAAATACAAGCATTATTTTCAAGACGAAAATGGGACGCAGAAAAACATCTGAACAACGCAAGAGGATTTGTATGGGAAGGTTTCCATGGCAACCAGGTTGTGAAGTCCTTGTGCTTTCCTGCAGTGTTTGCTCTGAGAGATGTTCATGTAATTCTTTCTGAACTGCGTAATTTAGCTCTTCTTAGGGAAGGATAAATAGCAATGTTTTCTTCCACACTAATTAGTCTGCTTAAAGCACCACGGAGCGATTACAGTTTGAGAAATTGCACATGGTTAATTAGAGCACATAGGTAATACTATATGTGTAGAAGAGGGGAAGATAACCATATCTGAGCTCCTTATTTAGAAGATTTTAATTAATAAAACATTTTCAGGAATACATTGGAAAAGGTAGGAGATAATGCGGTCATTATTGCTAAATTATTCCTGATGAAAACAAACACTAACTAAACTCAACTATTTGAGCAGACTGAATTAAAATTAGAAATGGCTTTTGGTAATGCAGTTATCCCACGAGAATTAAAGAAGATCACAAATGAGTTCTGCTTAAAAAGGAGACTTTATTGGGGTAGTTTTAAAATTTAGGGATTTGATGAGGAGAAAAAACTAAACATTTGTTAAAATGATTGAATCATTTATTACATGACACAACATTCAGATATTTGTATTTCATAACATTTCAGAGTATTTCAATCTATAGTAAGTCCAGTCCTTTGGTTGGCACTTAAATCACTGCAGTTATATCTTAAACACTGAACATTCTCAGCCATGCACGCTGATTCAAGAAGCAGACAGAACGGCTATAATAAATAAATAAATAAAAAAAAAAATATATATATATATATATAAAAATATTAAATTTATTTATAAAAAAAATTGCCCAGGGCCGCACGGTGGCTCAGTGGTTAGCACTGTTGCCTCACAGCAAGAAGGTCGCTGGTTCAACTACCGGCTAGGCCAGCTGGCATTTCTATGTGGAGTTTGCATGTTCTCCTCATGTTTATGAGGGTTTCCTTCGGGTGCTCCTGTTCCCCCACAACTCAAAGACATGCACCAAAGGTGAATTGAATAAGCTAAATTGGCTATGAGTGTGTGTGAATGAGTGTGTATGGGTGTTTTCCAGGACTGGGTTGCAACTGGAAGGGCATTCCCTGCGTAAAACATACGCCAGAATAGTTGGCAGTTTATTCCGCTGTGGCGACGCCTGACGAATTAAGGACTAAGCCAAAAGAAAACTAATGAATGAAAATAGTGTCTATCACATTTGAAGTGATTGGCAGATAACTTTACATTATCATACCATCATATCATACTATACCTTACACATATGTATTGATTTTATATACTGTAGCAATAGTTTTTGCTTTGCTTTGACTTACATGAGGTTAATGTTGGTTAATTTACAGTGCTGTGCTGTACTGTGCTGTACAATGCTGTACAGTAATGTAGAGATGCATTTAATGATTTTGTTTAATTCTATTCAGAGTTATACTCCTGATATTTAAGCGAGATCCAAATTTGTCACCACCTTTACATGATGCAATGAAATAATAAAATATACTAGTTAAAGTACAAATGAAATCAAACTAACCATATGATTTTGTTAGCTCAGGTTGCTAGTTTTGTGGTAAACAATTCATCTGTGCATGTCATTAAGAAAAAAAAAACCCTCCAACTCTCACTTTTGACGACAAACAGAAATGGCGAGGAGGAGGTGTCTGTTTGGCTGTAATAACTCTTCCGAAAGCCTTTTCCTGATCTTACTGCCTACTTTACTACACCCATTCAGCTTACAGTAGAAAAACAAGCCACGCCCACTGTTTTCTCATTTAATTATCCACTTCTCTAGGAATTGCGTCACATTACAAAAAAAAAAAAAAAACAGTCGCAGCTTCCGGTTCATATGGACTTTAAGCTGTTGCTCAGCTGTAAATAAGGTTAATAAGAGCTAATAAGAATTTTGGGGCACCCCATGGTTGTTTTCATTGTTTATTTACATACATATGCCATCAATCTTTTGTATAAAAGCTATATAAAAGCCCTATGATATGGCTGCTTATTACACTGTAAATCCCAAAAAGTTAAGGTAACTCAAACCATTTGAGGAAACCGATTGCAACAAATCATTTAAGTTCAAAAACGAATCCTAATGAGTACTGTGAACTTAATCCATTTGAGTAAACGAAGCAATTTGAGCACAGTAAATCCCAATAAATGAAGAGAACTCAAACCAGCTGAGTAGTGTAAAACTCAATAAGCTAAGGCAACTCAAACCATTTGAGGAAACCGATTGCTAAAAACCATGCAAGTTTAAAATCTATAAGAGTACTGTAAACTTACTTCATTTAAGTTTAAGTAATGGGGCATTTAATTTAATTACCTTCAACACTGAGTTCAAAACTCTTTTCAAAGGTGTAGAATTACCTTTCAGACAATTTTAAGTTAACCACACTCCATTCATTTGATAAAGTTGACTGTTAGGTATTACAGTGTAGCACTGCTGTGATTATCTATGGTATTGGGCCACTGCTACTCATATGATATTGCTCATACACCTTTTTATGCTATCTATTTCTCTTGATTTTGCTGGCCATATAACAGAATATACAAAATATAGAAACGATTCTCACTTCTAAACACAATCTGCCATAAACAGCATAATGCAGTTTCATTACATCAGCTCTGGCACATCTGTGTATGGCACATGATGCAACAAATCTCCAGCACCTTCAGCCTGCTCTCTTGCCTATTCTCTAGAAAGAAGTAGGTGGTGAAAACTTTGTTTGTTCTGCTATTAGGCCTAAACTTTTGGAGAGCAGGTGTTTCCTACCAGGCGGAGAGTCTGAGACAACAGTTTGAGTGATGTGCAGAGATATATATATACCCAGAAGAGAGAGAGAGAAAAAATCAATTCTTTGACCATGCCTGTGTGAACAATATGGGCAACGTAGGCCAGCTTCTCAGATGTAAAAACCAACAGGCAGTCCTACTCCACAATAAACTGACAGAATAAACCGTGCTGTAAGGTTACGATGTCCTTTCCATCATAAAGCTGCAACACCCTGTGGCATACGAAAACATTCTTATACCCCAAGTGTTTCAGGCAGAATCTCGTGCTGAAATACCATGTTTTTATTTCGACATTCCCCATCATATTAAGTGTGAAACACTGAAACACTGTACACAGATCATTATTCTAACAGCAGGACTGTAAAATATTGTCATTGTAAGATCTGTTATGTTTAAAATTGAAAATTGATTAGCTTAGCTACGTACCATATTTGTATATTCAATTAAATTCACCTTTATTTTTATACCGCTTTTACAATGAAGATTATGTCAAAGCAGCTAAACATAGATGTTCTAGTAAATTGAAACTGTGTAAATCCAGTTTTAGCATATCTAATTATTTTATCACTTATGGATTTAAATTTTCAGTATTTGATAAACTGTTCAAAATTTATTAATATTGTCACAATCAGTATTGGGGAAAGTTTTTGAAAGTAATGCATACAATATTGAATTACACTCCAAAAAAGTAACTAGTTGTGTTACTAAGTTACTTTTTATGGTGAGTAATGTGTTGCATTTCTTTTGAGTTACTTTCCCATTATTTTTCCCTACTATTGCCGAGGCTTGATCTCTTTCAGAACTTGTTTTTTTTTCTTTCTTAGAGGAATAGAGGAGCTCTGCAATTAACAATACACTGTTTAACTTACATTTACCTTAAATTTATTTATATTTTAGGGTAATGTTATATGCAAACGTCCTGACCCCAGAGCTATACATGCTGCATATACAAATTATTGAAAGTTTATAGCAATCTGTTTGCTACTTTTGTACTATTTGTCTTCAGAACAATAACTGTCCATTGAGACAATCCCCTTTTACTTTTCTTTGATGCGCTCAAAATAATAAACACATCCTCTGATTGACTGTGTGATTCATTGTGACTAATTTTAATTCAGCGATTTATTTTTTAAAAGCTAATTAATTAAAATAAAATTAACTCAAATATTATGACTTATTTTTTTAAAGTAATGCGATACTTTACTCATTATTTAGAAAAGTCAATAGTCAAAATGTAAGCTATTTATATACCACTTTTTCAAAACCTGCATGGTTTAAAAACAGTTTCTCAAACTTAAAAAGTAACAGAGAGTCCTGCTCCACAATAAACTGACAGAACAAAGCCAATATAAAGTTCTTTCAATCATAAAACTGCAACATCCTGCAGAATCTAAAATAGATAAAAGATGTTTGTTTTTTTCCTACTAAATTTGTAATTTCCAAAATTTGTTTCTGGTGCAATATATATCAAAACAGGTAATAAAACAGGGTGATGGAAACATGTAAAATATATCAAATTTATCAAAATATAAATTCTCATTACGGTGGTGCAGTGGTGAGCACTGTGGCCTCACAGCAAGAAGGTCGCTGGTTATGGTTCCAAGTGGACCAGTTGGCATTTTGGATGTTCTCCCCATGTTTATGTGGGTCTCCTCCATGTGCTCCGGTTTTCCCCGCAGTCCAAAGACATGTGCTATAGGTGTGAGTGCGTGTGAATGTGAGAGTGTATGGTGCTTTCCAGTACAGGGTTGCTACTAAAAGGGCATACATTGGCGGTTCATTCCACTGTGGCAACCTCTGATAAATAAGAGACTAAGCCGAAGGAAAATGTATGAATGAACGAACGAACAAATGATTGAATGAATGAAAAAGCAATGAGTGGAGTCCTGCTCCACAATAAACTGGAAGAATAAAGCCAATATAAATTCTTCACAAAACACTCAGTAGCATCTGAAAAACACTACCAACATATTCACAGGCAGAATGTTGTAATTAAGAATTTCTATTCTGCAAATTTGTAACTTTTTTTGCAAGTCAAAAACCATCTTAAGTGAGCATACAGTAAAGATGTTTTTTTTTATTTTTTATAAAAAGGATTTATTTTCTTCTAAATTTGGAATTTCCATAGTTTCTGACATTAAAACAGAGTGATGGGAACATCTAAAATATATCAAATCTATCACATTTTAAACGTATCACATTTTGACGATCTTAGCTAGACAATTTTAAATGTACACAAATTAAAACTAATTAAAAATCAAATCCAAATAAATATACCAATTAATTAGACTTTATCAAGTTAAAACTTGCATAACTTAAAACCTAAAGTTGAAACCTGGATAACTTATTAAAATAAGTTACATAGCACGACATAAAAACATAAGCGATCATAATTTTTCAATGGAGTTTTTTCATTCTTTAATCTGTATTGTATAAATTTTCAGTTATTTTTAAATTTGATTAAAATGTTCAGTTGTTTACATGAAGCATTTTTTTAAAACTGCAGGCTATAAATACAAATAACAAATTAACAACATTACAATATAAGATGACAGTCAAGTCAAATTTAGTCAAATTAAATATTAGAACTAAATTAGAATTAAAGTTTTAAAATTCATATTTTCAATTTAAGATGTAATTTCCACACTCATTTATTAAATTTACTATTTTCTAATTGGTTGCAAACAATTTATATGAGCTGAATTTAAACAAACAAAATACATTTTGTAATGTTCAACTTTGTTCGTTTAAATTCAGCCCATATAAATAGTTTGCAACCACTTACCTTAAAACAATTTAGCAAATCCAGTGATTAATATTTTCAGTTGTTCATAAAATTGTAACATCTTTTAGCATCCAAAAAACACTACAAGCATTTCAAGTTTTTTACTCAGTCTCTGGCTGATAGATTATGTTTATTCTGCATTTCAAATGATGCTGTTGTGAAATAAAAACAGTGCAACAGTATATATATATAGCTCATTAATCTAACAGCAGGGGTCTGAGACACTGACATTGTAAAACCTATCGTGCAAAACAGTATCACCTCCAAACAAGATAGCATGAGCACTATTGTGAAGTGCTGAATAATTAGATTCTAATTAGATTTTTTTATATGCACAAACACAATTAGTGCTGAACTAGTTTGACATATGCAACATTCTGCCCTGGGCGAAGCTTAGAGTGGCAAATATTCGATCAAAGTCTGCTGTGTCAGAGTCACAGCCTTGAGGGTAAAGCTACGAAATTATTATTAATATAGTATATGCACCTCAGTGGCCTTAATTCAAGTTCTATTTGCTGGTCCTCTCTTGCTCTTACTTACAGGCTTTTTTTACATTGCATTTAAGATAAGCATTTGAGTTATTGCCATTCTGAACACTGAGCACAACACAATCATTAACATTGGTTAGGTTAAAAGCACTACTTTTTATCCAAGTTTATGAAACTCTAATATAATTATTCTGCAAATATGAACAGTGTGAAACAATGTGGTGTCAAAATATTACATTCAAATGCCTAGCAACAAACAGCCAAATATGTGCACCACATTTGTATGTTTTTTAGTGCTACTGAATCCCCCAGGGTTACCAGGTCCAAAAACATCCCAAAATACAGCTCGATACAAAAACAATATAATTCAATCCATTTATATCTCTGGACGATCACATTTTGACAGTATTCCCAAAACTTTGTTTACTCTGTCTTTTAAATATTATTTAGATTAGCTTAGCTAGACATTTTCATATGTTGTACACTCTCAGAAATAAAGGTAATGAGTTGTCACTGGGGCAGTATCTTTTCAGAAGGTACATATTTGTACCTGAAGCATTCATAATGGTACCTCAAAGGTACTTTTTAGGTATCTGAGCACCTTATTGATATGCACCTTTGTTATACCACTGTGGACTCTTTGAGTACAAATATGTATCTTTTGAAAAGGTACTGCCCCAGTGATATCTCATGTACCTTTATTTCTGAGAGTGTACAGAATGTTTGCATTCAATTATTTAATCTGTATTTTATTTAGTGTCATTTTCTAGTTGTTTTCTTTTAGCACTTTGCTGATTAAACTACCAGCTAAATATGTATTATATTAATATATATTCTAGTTGATCATTTGGAAAAGTGGCAGAATGTAGATTTTTTTTTAGATGAATCAACTGTTGAACTGCATCCCAATGATCACAAATTCTGCAGAAGACCTACTGGAACCTGCATAGACCCAAGATTCTCACAGAAATCAGTCAAGTTTGGTAAAGCAAAAATTATGTTTTGGGGTTTTGGAGGTATCAAGACATTTGTGCTGCCCATTACATTACAAACCACAGGAGAGGGCAAACTCTTCAGCAGGATAGCGTTCCTTCTCATACTTCAGCCTCCACATCATAGTTCCTGAAAGCAAAGAAGGTCAAGGTGCTCTTGGATTGGCCAGCCCAGTCACCAGACATAAACATTATTGAGTATGTGTGGGGTAAGACGAAGGAGAAGATGAACCCAAAGAATCTTGATGAACTCTGTGAGTACGGCAGGAACGCTTTCTTTGCCATTCCAGATGACTTTATTAATAAGTTATTTAAGTCATTGCAGAGATGAATAGATGCAGTCCTCCAAGCTTATGGGAGTGATCCACAATATTGATTCTTTTTCCATTGCACCATGACTTTATATTCCATACTGGACATTATTTCTTGTTAAGTGACAAGACTTTTGTCTAAGCAATTCAGACCTTACTGTATATATATATATATATATATATATATATATATATATATATATATATATATATATATATATATATATATATATATATATATATATATATATATCAAATTTTTTTTAGGCTAACTATATACAACTTTTTACCACAAAAGCTCATTATGAGTTATTTATTAATTTATTTATTTTATTCAATTATTTTATTGCATAACATAACAACATATCATTCATTCATTTTCTTGTCGGCTGAGTCCCTTTATTAATCCGGAGTCGCCACAGCGGAATGAACCACCAACTTATCCAGCAAGTTTTTACACAGCGGATGCCCTTCCAGCCGCAACCCATCTCTGGGATACATCCACACACACATTCACACACTACGGACAATTTAGCCTACCCAATTCACCTGTACCACATGTCTTTGGACTGTGGGGGAAACCGGAGCACCCGGAGGAAACCCACGTGAAGGCAGGGAGAACATGCAAACTCCACACAGAAACGCCAACTTGCGACCCAGTGACCTTCTTGCTGTGAGGCGACAGCACTACCTACTGCGCCACTGCCTCACCATAACAAGAACAGTAGTGTACAAAAATGAGGAATACAATGCTTAATTTTTTTTACATCAAAGGAACAAATGAGTAGAATATTAAAAAAAAAAAAATATATATATATATATATATATATATATATATATATATATATATATATATATATATATATATATATATATATACATATATACATATATATATATATATATATACATATATATGTATACACACACACACACAAAGTTACAGGGTATATATAATTTACATAAGAAAATGATTACAAAATTAAATACATCCTTACAGCTTTTTTATTTTAAATGTCTTTTAGGGTTTCTATATATTACTTAAGATCAATTACTCATGTATTATGCCTTGCAGTCTATATTTATCAGATTATTGAAAAACATTGTAACTGTTTCTTTTTCTTCATACATTTTAATACAATTTATTCATCCCCAAATGCTGGTTGGGTTTAAGGGTTGGTTTGGGGGCATGCCTTCTTTTAAAAATTCATATAAATTAGCCACTCTTCTGACAATATGTAAAATAGTTATGTTTCCTCGTGAGATTGGGTTATGTTGTTTCAAAGCTTTACAGAATATTATTATGTTAATATTTATTATTAATTTATACATTTGTTCCTTAGGTCATGTTACCTTTCTGAGTACCTCTCTTTACAGTACACAGTTATTTTGTAAAGACTAAATATAATTATCCATGCTCCTTTTTCCTTAAATTAGGAGCACAATCACTATTAAAAAAAACTTAGCATATCCTGTAAAGGCTCTGGGGTTGCACATACATAACACACACTGCATGATCAAGTTTATTCTGAGTGGTCATTTTAGACTAAAGATAAAAATAAAACTCCCTTTTCCTCTCTCTAACTGACATGTTTCAACATTAAGTTTGTCTCAGAAGCTGAAACAAGTGTTCATATACAATGAGAGGTGCTAAAGAATCATTTTTCTTTGCCCAGGGTTAAACAACAATGTTCAAAATTATGATAAATTGAAGTTAAGAGATATGTGGAAAATCTACTGCCTCCTGTCCGATCAAAATAACACGACAATGTCTTGTAAACATATGTAGGTATTTATCAAGACAGTGACCTTGTGATTAAAGACCAGGTAGGTAAACCCCTTCAGCAGGTTGACCTATGTAACTATTCATATCTCTGGCTCTCTCCAATTTAAACTAGACTCTCTCATTTCCTCGGCACATCCCAGGGTGCCTTGTTTTATTGCAAGGCACCCTGTGATGCACCAAAGGAAGCATCCCATGTAATTAATGATCTGCAATTTGAAGTGATTAAATGATATCTTCCACACTAGCAGGCAAACGTACACTTGACTGGATTTGTTTTTCATTATCTTGGATCTAAAGCATAGAAACTAAAGGCCTGCGCTTAAAAGCTTGAAATTAGCTTTGTACACAGATATACATTACTATTGATGTTATCCAATGATCATACCACATTAATCCAACAGCATTCATATTGCTTTAACCCTTGTATGGTGTTCGGGTCTGTGAGACCCGTTTTAAGTTTTTTTTTTCAAAAGAAAAGTTAAACAATGAATTATTTTTTCAACCTGAAATTCATTGGCTTTGGCTTATTTTCTGAGAAGAACGTAAATCCGAACAAAATTTTAATGACCGCATACTGTACCTCACCTTATGCATTTACATTACATACAAGGTGTTCGGGTCCACTGGACCCAGGTCTAATGAAAGTGTTGAAAGTGTAGGTCCAGTGATCCTACACTCTGTCTTTCTCCTTTCTAGTGCTGCTGTTTTCTTCCCCTCCACCTCCTAATCCCGCAAAAAGTTGTAAAATTGTTGAAAATTCAACTATCAACACTGTCTGCTCTTACATTCCCACACATTTGACCCTTTCTCTTGCGGGAACCAAGCTTTATTTTCTCATACACTGTAACATCTGCAAATTAGGGGCATAATACTACAAATAAGACTTTGCCAGTGTGGTTCCTTATCACAACTGATCAAGATGGCCAAAAGATTATCTGCTGCGAGGGCCTTGCAATTGATTATGAAAAAGAGAGGAGCTTCTGATGAGGTCGAGAAAGAGGTTTCAGAATACGAGGATCACATTTCTGAAAATTCAGAATCTGACAGTGACTTTGAAGAGGAGGATGAGGTTGAGCACCATTTAGTAACAAAACAAAGATGAGTACCCCATCAGCAGCCAGCTCCATTACCAGCTTGTCAGCAGCAGTCAGTTCCAGGACCAGAGCAAGCCCACCAGACAGCAAGTTAAGAAATGTGGATGTCAAAAATGGTGAAATTGAATGGTCTTCTTGCCCAAGAAATTTTACAACCCTGGGCCTAATGTCCCCATTGATGAGCAGCTGATGCCATTTAGAGACCGCTACCCTTTTAGACAGTATATACCATCGAAACCTGCAAAATATGGTATAAAGATCTGGGCTGCCTGTGATGCGACTTCCTGATATGCTTGGAACTTACAAGTGTACACAGGCAAACCTGATGGAGGAGCCCCTGAGAAATCAAGGGATGAGAGTTGTCCTGGAGCTGACTCTGTGGACACAATATCATCCATTCATTCGTTCATTCATTCATTTTCTTTTCGGCTTAGTCCCTTTATTAATCCAAGGTCGCCACAGCGGAATGAACTGCCAACATATCCAGCATGTTTTTACGCAGCGGATGCCCTTCCAGCCGCAACTCATCTCTGGGAAACATACATACACACTCATACACTACGGACAATTCAGCCTACCCTATTCACCTGTACCGCATGTCTTTGGACTGTGGTGGAAACCGGAGTACCCAGAGGAAACCCACGCGAACGCAGGGAGAACATGCAAACTCCACACAGAAACGCCAACTGATCCAGCCGAGGCTCAAACCAGCGACCTTCTTGCTGTAAGGCGACAGCACTACCTACTGCGCCACTGCGTCGCCTGGACATAATATCACATGTGACAATTTTTTTACCTCACACAAGCTAGGACAGGAGCTTCTAAAAAGAAAGCTGACCATAGAGGGAACAATACAAAAAAACTAATCTGTGGGTTTTATTTTTTTCATAACCCTAAAAAAAAAAAAGAGAAGCACATTAATTCATCAATATGATATAACAAAGGTAAAGGGGAAAAATTAACCAAGTTTGTTGTTCATATGGCTTGTAATTGGGATTCAGTAACCATTTGTTGAGTAATTCAACATAAAATTGTTTGATAGTGTTAATTTGGAAAGCCAAAACTCTAGGGGGTCCACCAGACCCACGAACACTGGCTTAGTAACAAAAATACGAACATCACACAAGGGTTAAATGTTTATATTTTAATGGGGAGAGGGTGGATCAATGTCTATGGATGGGTGGATGGGTTTATGGAAAGATGGATGGGTTTTAGATGGACAATGGATGGACGGATGGATAGGTTTTATTTGGATGCATAGACAGGTGGATGGATGGATTAATGGATGGATGGACGGACGAATGGGTGGATGAATGGACTGATGAGTTTTAATTGGATTGATAGATGGACGGATGAATGGAGAGATGGATAGATGGACAGATTGGTTTTAGATGGACGATGAATGGATGAGTTTTAATCTGATGAATGGTGGACAGATGGATAGACGGATGAGTTTTAATCTGATGAATGGTGGACAGATGGATAGACGGATGAGTTTTAATCTGATGGATGAGTGGATAGATGGATGGACGGATGAGTTTTTGATCTGATGTATAAGTGGATGGATGAACTAGCCTGCATGGTTTGGGATCTGTAGAGCTGCGCATCGATGGATTTGCTCTCCAGTGTCTAGACCCTCAGTAGTGATTATTAAACCACACTGAACTGAGCTGAACTGAACTTAAACACTAAAAAACTACACTGTTCCAATTTACTATGAGCTTTTTTGTGAAGCTGCTTTGACATAACCTACATTGTAAAAGAGCTATACAAATAAAGGTTAATTGAATTGAATGAATGGATGAGTTTTAATCTGATGGATGGATGTAAAGATGTATTGGTGGATAGACAGGTGGATGGGTTTTAAACTGATGGATGGATGTGAAGGTGGATAGATAGGTGGATGGCTTTTAATCTGATGGATGCATGTAAGGATAGATTGGTGGATAGGTTTTAATCTGATGGATGGATGTATGGATGGATGGGTTTAAATCTGAGTGATAGATAGATAGATGGATGAATGAATGATTTTTATTCTGTTGGATGGATGTAAGGATGGGTTGGTGGATAGATGGGTGGACGTATAAGTTTTAATCTGATTGATGGATGGATGGATGGATGGATGGACGAATGAGTTTTAATCTGATGGATGGATGGATGGATGGATGGATGGATGGATGGATGGATGGGTAAATCATCTGATGAATAGATAGATGGAAAAATATATGGATGAATGAATGGGTTTTAATCTGATGGATGCAAGGATGGATTGGTGGATAGATAGGTGGATGAGTTTTAATCTGATGGGTTTAAATCTGAGGTATAGAAAGATGGGTGAATGAATGGTTTTTAAACTGATTGATGGATGCAAGGATGGATTGGTGGTTAGATAGGTGGACAGATAAGTTTTAATCTGATGGATGGGTGGATGGATGAATTGATGGATGGATAGATGGGTAAAATATGGATAGATAGGTGGATGAGTTTTATCTGATGGATAGGTTTAAATCTGATAGATAGACAGATGGATGAATTAATGGATTTTAATCTAATGGATGGATGGATGGATGGATGGATGGATGGATGGATGGATGGATGGATGGGTTTAAATCCAGGTGGATAAAAATAAGGATGAATGAATGGGTTTTAATCTAATGGATGGATGTAAAGATGGACTGGAAGATAGATGGGTGGACGGACAAGTTTTAATCTGATGGATGGGTGGATAGATGGATGGACGGATTAATTTTGATCTGATGGATGGGTGGAAGAGTTTTGATCGAATGGATGGATGGGTAAAAATCTGATAGATGGATGTAGGGATGTATTGATGGATAGACAGGTGGATGGGTTTTAATCTGATAGATGAATAAATCAATGGGTTTTAACCTGATAGGTGGATGTAAGGATTGATGGATGCACAGACTGATGTATGAATAGACAGATGGAGGAATTATCAGATGGGTTTTAATCTGGTAGATAGATGACAGATATGTTTATATTGGATGCATGAATCATTGGACAAAAGAACAAACACATGAACATACAGGTGGTTAAATGGATGGATGAATCAATGGATGGGTTTAAACTGATAGATGGATGGACAGATGAGTTTATAATGGATGGTCAGTTTACATACTTTGACTATTATAATCTTTAAGTTACTGACTTCAAAAGTAATTTCTGTGAATTTTAGCAGAATAGAGATAGACTTCTCTGTGACGTTTTGCAACACAAATTTTAAAAGATGATGCCAGCTTATTCATATTGCCTTATTATTGAATAGATACAGAAACAGCAGAGAACCAGTTTGACAATACTACAGACAACAATAAATACAAAAAAACAAGCCTCTAGATCTAATGAATGAAACGTGAACAACCTGGCTTCTGGACATGTTTGGCTATGGCCATTAACCTTCGTTTCAGCATTTAACATCATTTTAGATCGTGTCTGACATGAAAGCTTTTCAGTTCCACTTAATGGCCTGTCAATCAAACTCAGCCTCCCCCAAATGTTCTCTGAGCTCCATTACAGTGCAGCCCAAACCTGGCAGAGGCAGAAAAAGTCCTAGCCAAACCTTACATTTACTGTCGTCTAGACTGAGTTTTGCCAATCAGCAAAAACTGCAATAGCTTACCTTGACAATCAACTACCACTCAAAACAGGAAGACATGTAAAATGGCCAGCCAGTATATATATTTTGAATCATTATGGGGTCGGAATATGAAATCAATGAAACCACAATAATAGAGTGTAATAAAGAGTTGAGCTTAAGGATTTCCTGTTTATTTGCTGCAAAGTGCCTGAAACTAAATTGAAGTTCCTGTTGATGCGTCATGTCTTTTCTTGCTCTATCATTTCTTTGTAATCATCCTCCTTGAAAAATGGTGTCTGGGGTCACACATACTGCAAGTATAAAAACTCATCCTACCTGCATTATCTCTCGACTTTAGCATCCCTCCACCACCCCGACACCTCGCCACTTGAACCCTATCTACCAAGGGGGAGTGTTCTGGGGCTGGGCTAGACACTTCACTCAAACCCTGTCTTTCCCTTTCCTGACAAGGGGAATAACATAAGTTGGGGTGTCTTTCCCAAGCTCATAGCCCTCTCCCTGGAAAGCACGCCAAATATGCTTTATTCCTCAAACATCTGTAAGTGTGAACTCGTGAATTTATTTTTAGACTGTAACCTATATGTATAATCCTATTAATCATTGGCTTTTTCTGTCTCACATCAACCACATTTAAGAAACCCAACCAGCTTTTTTCATCAATACTCATTAAATGTTTAAATCACTTTTATTGTGTGCTATGATGACTGAAAAGCTATGGATGGACGGATGAGTTTTAATTTGATGGATGGATAGATGGATGGATGGGTAAAAAAATCTGATGAACAGATAGATGGAAAGATATATGAATGGATGAATGGGTTTTAATCTGATGGATGGATGTAAGGGTGGATTGGTGGATAGATAGGTGGATGAGTTTTAATCTGATGGATGGATGGATGGATGGATGGATGGGTTTAAATCTTAGGGATAGATAGACAGCCATGAATTAATATTTTCAAAATAATCCACTAAGAGTGTTGAGCATTGTTTTCTGGTATTTTCTAATCTCGCAGGAGGGAGCCATTAACTTCTAAATGACGGAAGCCTTATAATTTTATTTTAGCAGGCCTCTAAGTAAAATTAGTTTACTTGAGCACTTTCTGTTGTGTTAAGTGTAAAGAGGGACAGTTCAATTTTTTTTTTTTAAATCTCATTTGCTTAATTTTAAAGAGTTTATCCATTCACTGACATCAATTGCCACATTAGAATAGAAAGAGGAAATATGAGAAGTGTCTGTACAAAACATGCCCATTACTAATAATACATTTTTATCCTTTTACATGGCTAATTAAAATAATTATTTAAATCAACAAATGTTGATTTAACCGCAGCACCCGGATGAAATCCACGTGAACATTGGGAGAACATGCATACTCACAGAAATGCCAACTGACCCAGCCGGGGCTTGAACCAGCGACCTTCTTGTGCTACCCACTGCGCCACAGTGACGCCCAGGTAATATTCATTGCTTTCAAAACAAAGACATATTTCTATGCAAATAATACTGTTCATGAATAATATATGTCATGTATTATAGTTTATTTCTGACGTGTGTCAATAACACTGATTTTGTAAAAAAAAAAAAAAAAAAAAAAAAAAAAAAAAAAAATGTTCCTGCTCATTCAATGGTCTCCTCAGTGATAAATGTTCTCTGAGGTCTGAAATACAGTTCTGGCAGTGACTGACAGTCTCCTATATTCAATTATCTGCTCAGGTTTTCAATCCCTGCCATCTGTGACCCTGCTTAATCTCCTCCACAGAGACACGTCCCCATAGGATTTCATTCAGCACAAGTTTGATAACGTCTTCTGTCACTGATTGGCTTTAGTTGTTCTGTTACCAGAACATAAATTAAGCTAATTTATACAGCTCGCTTAATAGAAAACATGTCTGGCTTTCTTCTTGTTCAGCGAGAAAAAGGCAAACGAGATGAAGCCGTCACTGAAAGGCCTGTGATAGTCTAATCAGAAGGCCTTTTGTGCTTTTGTAGCATTATAATCTCCCTGCTGTGGCCTTCCCGCATGGAAGGGCCTTTAAAACAAGAAAAATAAAAAAACGAATTAAATATATATTAAAAAAACTCTCGCAATCTGCCGGCAAGGACAGGCCTTTAGCACTTTCCCGAAATGACCCTTTTGCATGTATCTGAAGGTAAAGCTGTATAATTAGGAGCAGCCAAGCTGATAATATACTGTACTCTTACTATTACTGGAGCAGAAAATATTAAAGATAAAGTTTGTCCAAAAATGCCTCTACATTGTATAGTTCCATTTCTAGAACACAAATTAAGAAATCTTTGAGTTATCTGGCCTCCATAGACAGCAATGGTCCTACAAATTTAAAAGCCCTCGTAGGAATCAAGAATACTGCCAAAAAGTCCATGTTATCGATGTTTCAACTATAATTTTATGAAGCTACGAGAATACTGACCAAAAGAAAAAAAAGTGTTACAACCTTATGGTTGTCATGTCTCGTCTGTCTCTCTGCCTAAAAAACATTTGATTGGCCCCTTCAAACTGATTGCTTGCTTCTTATTGGCCTACAGTATTTTAAAAGCCGTGACATAACTTGCTTGTTGGCCATCTTGTTTTGGTCACTCGAGGTGCATCCCAAATTGCATACTTATGGACTATTCTACGCCATTTTTTAGCATAAATAGTGTAAGTAGTGTGTTCATTATGAAAACTCAAAACTAAAAATAAGTACACTTTAAATACCCGGATGATACACTTATTCAACTGGTAAACAGAAGTGTGGACTTCATGCACTCAACGACTGTAGCTTTGCTCACGTAGAAGAAGGTGCAGAGCTTTCGAGCACTCATGTTGGATTAGGCCTTCATTTTTTTTTTCGTCTTAGTCCCTTTATTAATATGGGGTCGCCACAGCGGAATGAACCGTGAACTGGGAAACACCCATACTGTATACTCTCATTCACACACATATACTACGGACAATTTAGCTTACCCAATTCACCTGTACCGCATGTCTTTGGACTTGAAGGGGGAAACCGAAGCACCCAGAGGAAACCCACACAAACACGAGAAGAACATGCAAACTCCACACAGAAATGCCCCAGAAACTGACCCAGCCAAGGCTCGAATGAGTGACCTTTTTGCTGTGAGGCGAAAGCATTATTCCCTACCGCGTCGCCTCAAGTTGGAATATCTATTTTCATTCATTTTCTTTTCGACTTAATCCTTTTATTAATCTGGGGCACAGGCACAGCGGAATGATCTGCCTACATTATTTATTTTGTATTGTGAAAACAAAGTCTGGACATAGGCCAGTGGCCAAATTTGGCCATGACACTAGGGTTAAACCCCTACTCTTTTGTGAAGGACATTCTGGGATTTTTAATGACCACAGAGAGTCTCATGAACGGATGGACGGTTGAACGAACGAACGGACGAAAGAACGAACTAACTAACTAACTAACTAACGAACTAACTAACTAACGAACGAACGAAGGAACGGACGGACGGATGGATGGATTGATGGATGAGTGAATGGATGGATGGTGGATAAATAAATGGATTAATGAATGGATGTATGGATGAGTGAATGGATGAATGGATGGATGGATGAATTTGCGCATACAAATCCATTAGAATATTTGTGTTATGAGTTTATAGTTTTTCTTTGATAAAACTGTACTTTCTTTAATGACAGCATAGTTTCTTTTAGTAAATATTTAAAGAACACAATCAAAAGACATGTATTTCCCCAGCCTCCAAGGCTCATATTTACCAACGTTTGCATTCAGGCAGCTAGCACAGGCCTTTAGCACTTTCACAAAATGGCTCTTTTGCACATGTATCTCAAGGTAAAGCTGTATAATTAAGAGCAAGCGTTGAAGCTGACTTCGTACTGTACTCTCGAAGGTGTCAATTTTATGAAGCAGATTATTTTTACCCTCTGGAGAAAAAGAGCAGAGCCGAAAGACCTCATTTAGCCTTACATAAGTTACCAGCGCTGAGCTGAAAGTGCAGTGATTTCAGAGAGGCGACGTGACAGGCCAGGTTCACACAGGGTAGAAGGAACTGCTGCGTGACACCACATTCACAGTCCTAAACTACAGGCTCTTAAAGTCAGCCAAAATGTCTGTCAGAAAGCAGCCCTCGATATCAGTGCTCTGCAAGCCAGTTTTACTTTTTTTTTTGGTCTAAATTATTCGTGACATAGTAAAAAAGAGCATGACTATTGCTGTAGGGATAGTTTTCTGGCAAATTATGCACAGTTTTATATTTAAATCTTATGACTGTTGTCATTTCAGCAGCACTAGTTACTAAAATAAACTGACTTGCACAGGACTCAAACACGCATTTTTGTACATAACAGTATTTGGCAAATTAAGGTTTGTAGCCTCCATTTTTCATATCCATCCATCCATGTGGTCTAAAGGTTAGAGAGTCGGACATGGGATCCAAAGGTTGTATGTTCAATTCATGGCACCAGCAGTGAATGTGGGTAGGGAGAGTGAATAAATGTCCACCTCAATACCACAGCTGAAGTGATTCCCTATCTATCTATCTATCTATCTATCTATCTATCTATCTATCTATCTATCTATCTATCTATCTATCTATCTATCTATCTATCTATCTATCTATCTATCTATCTATCTATCTATCTATCTATCTATCTATCTATCTATCCATCCATCCATCCATCCATCCATCCATCCATCCATCCATCCATCCATCCATCCATCTATCTAACAATACCTATAGTTAAATATAATAACTAAAACTTTATATTTTTATTTAACATTTGAGTCTTAGCATTGCTGTGCAAGATGTAGTTTCCCAGTTTTGCTTGAAAGTACTAGAAAAGAAGGCCACAAAAGTTTTTTTTTTTTGTTTTGTTTTTTGAGATCTACATGAGGAGAAATGTCTAGCACAAGCAGCTTTGTTTATGTCTCAGGCTGAGCTGAAGGATGATGACTTTACAGATGGCAATTAAGCTGTATTGTCACTGCATTAGCTTTGTTTGGAAACATATACCAGCCAAAAATATTCAGAATTAAGCAAATGTCAAAAGATCCCACAGGGTGCTCCTAATGCATGTTTAAAGTGCCTCTATTCTGGTATTTTTGGAGCTCTCCTACAATAGTTTCCATCAATTGAAGGGCAAAAACACTTCAGTTTTTTAAAAACAGTGCAGCATCAGCTTGTTTTTCACTGTCTGAAACGTTTAAAGATAAATTCTCTCCAATGCTACACTATCTGCTCTGCTCTGATTGGTCAGAAAGCCCAGTATTCTAATTGGCCTACTCCATGCTTACAGCCTGCACTAGAAAGGAAAGTCTCATTAGTATATCTGAATGTCAGCTCTTCTTCAGTAGTTGTAAAACCCTATCAATTTGAGTGCGAGTGATCATCATTTTGCAATGCATGCTTCTTGACATGTCAACAACAACAAACCAAACTCTTTCAAGCTTCAGCTTCAACTACAGTGTTTGAGGGTGAAAGAGGATCTTCGCTGGCCATCAATGAATCCCTCACAGACTTGCAAATGTATAACAAACTTACATTTGGGAAGGACTTCTCAGCCATCTGTTCTTTGATATTTTGTTCTGATATTCCCTTTGAAATTTATACCCAATCCCAATTCTTTTTTTGTACCCCTATCCCTTTCCCTTCTCCTTGGCCCTTAAAACAAGATGTGAAAGGGAAGGGCTTTAAAATTTTCCCTCTAAAAAATGGGACACCACTACAACACCTGTACACCTCATCATATCATCGCGATCTCTTGCTTCATTTGAGATTGACGATCGCAACCACTGTAATTATTCCAGTTGTGTTATTTTTTGGTATTAATATCTACAAGAAATAACTGAAGGCAACTATATCATGCTATTATAATGATAAAATGTGGCAATAAGCCTGTAACTGTACTATGCATTTAAACAGTGGTCATATTCATCTCATATTCAAAGCGTTTTAAAACTTTTTTTTCTTCCTGAAAATGTGTTCTAAATTGAACAATTTTATGAATGATTTACAGACCTGTGTGTGTTGTAGGTTCAGTTCTAATATGTACTGCAATATTGTTTACAGTTGTGCACAGCTCTATCCAAAGGGAGTTTAGGTTTGTTGTAAATAAGAGTGTATTTGTTCTTATGCACAATTATGGGAATAAATTAGAATTGCAAAGAGCAAATCCAGTAAAATTGTGAAACATACATATTCAGTGTCTTGTACTCAGATACCTCACTAAATGCAGTGATGTCTAACTTTACTGTAGTTTTCAAATGACTGTGCAAATAGTACATAGAGCTGTCTTGAGCATTTTTAGGAAGTGTCACCAAAATCTGACATTTTTGCATTGGAAAAAATTAACAGAGCAAACTGTGATAATGAAAACATGACAGCCATTTGACTATCTTCTTCATAAACAATGGTGTCTGGACTTTTCATCTTGATGACACAGACACTTTTATTGACATCAATACTTGGTTTTGAGGAATGAGCTGTCCATTTTGAGTAAGTGACACGCTTTTGCAGGTTATCAATTAGGTTTTGCAGTTTGTACTAATTGTTTTGAGAAATGCATTAACTGTTGTGCAAATGTAAAATGTGTTGTGAGAAATGTACATTTGTGTGTGTGTGTGTGTGTGTGTGTGTGTGTGTGTTTGTGTGTGTGTGTGTGTGTGTGTGTGTGTGTGTGTGTGTTGCAAAGTCAAGTGTCCAAAAATATGTCGAATTCCAATATAAACATAAAAAGAAGATAAAAAAAGAAAACCTCAGCACTGGTATTTTTTTAAAATAAAATTTCAAACAAACAAACAAACAAACAAAAAACATGTAAACCTTGCAATTCTAAACTTTGAGTTTGCCTTGTATGGTTGGGACACTTAAAGGGGTGGTCCACAACAGTATCACATTTTAAAGTTTAGTTGATGTGTAATGTAGCTGTGTGAACATATAAAACACCTCTGAATGTAATGCGCTCAAAGTTCAATGCAAAGGGAGACATTGGCTTCAATAAAGCCTACAGCGAACGAATTCAGGGACTACAAAAAAATAAAAAATAAATAAACATCCAGGCTACACAGCAAATTCATCTGAGTTAAATTCTCGGTGTTGAAGCATTTCAGAGTAAAGTGTTGACGTTAAAGAGTTAGATTTTGACAAATGAATATAATAAGAGTTAGAATTGATTTTATTCAGTGCGAAATCAAGGAGTTATCTTTTCTACACTTGGTGGTGTTATTTCCAACATCCGGGAATTCATGCAGCCCGTCACTGAAGAATTTTCCAGACGCCATTTTCCATCTGAGGTTTAGAACAGCAACTGGTGAGTCAAACTACCTAAATGTTGGTATTTTACTGACTTTCTCTAAGGAAATACAGTTGTAAACATAATGTTAAGTTAATAACTTTAGAATGGAGTGACAATTTTAATCTTCTGCGGTTCATTCATGGTCGATTGTGTATCTAGCTTAACTGCATTACTATTCACTTCTTTTCAAGAATGTTTTATATATGCTCACGCATACATAGTGCATAAAAACATCAAATGTACATGTTCAACACATTTCTGTCACGCTTAATGCCATTTTGTGCGTTGTTACCCATCTGTAAAATAAAATCGACACTTCTCCTTTAATTCGAAGCAAACTAGCGAGGGAATTCCCGGAGCAGCCTAACCTTAGCCTACTCTGCCCAGATGCTAACGGCAACACAGGACGGTTAAGCTCTGGAGAGTTTCTAAAACATTTCTGGTGAGTAAATGAACATATGCTTACTTGTAAAAGGCTTCCTGACTAAAACATATGATTGTTTGTTATTCGTGTACGTTAATTTGGTTGTTTTAAACACCGCGGCCCTTTTAAACTGGTTCATTCGTGGCCGTCCATATACCGTTAGTTGATAGACTCGCGTGATAACGTACGTTTGAATTATATTAAGCGTTTACAACCATTAAAGTCGGAATGTTAACATTAATGTCTTTAAATGACCGCGTTTGCACTTTCTCAGACTTTTAAGGTTACAGAAGTCTCCCGGAAGTTGTGGGACTAACATTAACGTTATCCCGCAAATGCACAGATACTCCCAGATGCCCAGATGCCCGCAAATGAATGATAATCTCCCGGAAATCGCGCGTCTCCCGCCCGGTCATTAAACACTTTGCACACCCCTCTCCACCGCATCCCTCCCAGCTCTTCAGGTACGTCGCGCGCAAGTCACCCCCACCGCTCTTTAGGTACGTCGCGCGCAACTTATCCCATTGTTCTTTAGGTACTCATTTCTCCCGCTACCTCCCGCAAATCAACTCTGTATCCCCCGAAAATTACTTTTCCCAACTCGGGATGTCTGACGTTAGTAAGTTAGGCTATTTCTGTAGTCAGGAACATCTTAGTCAAGCTTTTTCTCCCGCATGATATTGTGCTTAAAACTATAGGCTAAACTTAGCATGTACTGTACACAACATTTCCTTTTTATTAAAGACAATTTAGTGCGTTGTAAACAGCCACCTGTCTGTAAAATTAATCAACTGATTCATATTTGAGCAGCCTAATGATGATACAGGTTTGATTTGTAGATTTATTATCAATAATCAACATCTGAATCAAAAGATATCTGAAAAAGTGTGAGGCATACTTTGTGATGTTCATCTCTCCTTTTATCTGAAGGTTATGCATATGTGTTTGATACTAATGTGTTGTTGTTTTTTTTAACAGCCACAGTTCTCTATACAATAACAAAAGACCCTGTGACGGTGGCTGATTAGAGACGGATGGTGTATTTCCAGAGTTGGTGAAATGACCAAGCACACCTTCTTGGTCATATGTGGTGATAATAATGAAGGTATGTTTGATAAAGTTCTGTATTTGTTTCACAATAAGCTGAGAGGGTATTAGAGCATTAAAGAATAATGAATGACATGAAGGTGATAAGTTTTGTATTGTGGGTGAACTGTTACTTAAATAATGTTTTGCTCTTTACTTTGCACTTTTCCTCTTCTGCTTATCCTAATATTTTAGGTTATATTTGGACCTGAAACATCTGCTAGACTCCAGTAAAGGTGGCCTCAATACTGGACCTGAAAGGGCCTAAAAAGTTGAATCTGGTAAAGAAACACGCACGCACACACACGCATGCACGCACACGCTTACAGAAAACTGTTGTTTATGAAGTTTATGAATATTTTTTACACTGTGGCCAATATTTTGGGGAAATCAGCATCACTAAATGATATAAAAGATTTTAAGCTCCTCTAAATTTTGCTCCAAGTGTTGTGTTAAATTCAGGATTCTGGACAGACAGCTGCCTGTTTTTCCAGTTCTAGTCATAGTGGTTAACCTAATTGTTTTTGGAGATCCAACAGTGATGTATGTGTTTTTTCTACTTTTCCATATCCTGTCACCTCAACCAGCTGGGAGAGTCAAGTTGTGGATCATCATGAAGATTTTCAAAAGGTGAGTTTAGATTTCTTGAATGTTTTATTTACTTTAAATGTTCTTTTAAATATATCATAGAATTTGATTGCAATTTGTTTTCAAACATTTTTCTTAGTCATGCTGGAGTCTTGAAGAATTCTTAGATGAGCATCACCCTATATCCATGCATCAGGAACCACCAGACGAGCGATCAGCAGCTGCTACATCGTCATGGATAAAAAGGTCATCCTGTGGCTGGGAAGCACTTCATTCACAGGACATGCTTGATGAGATTTCCTAGCTCCAGTTTGTTTTCACACAAGTTTACAGCATTTATACCTTCATTTAAACTGCTCTGTTTGATATGGAGGACCAAGGAAACACCAGAAGTGAAAGATTTGCAAGCCAAGTTGTTTAAAATGTAATTTCAGAAGAAAACTATGCGTTCAGAAGTAAACTATGAGTGACGCTATATTGAACTTTCAAATTGCTCTGATAACACATCAAGTTTGGACCAAAGGACTGAGGCCCCGTTTACACTAGTGCGTATTAGTTTTAAAACGGCGTTTTAGAATGAAAACGATCCGCGTCCACACTCGCGTTTTACCCAGCGTTTCTGAACTGCTCTCCGTCCACACCAAAACGCTGAAAACGCACATCACGTGACCACACACACACACTTTGGCAATCGCTGGAGCCCATCTACCCAGATGAGAGCTCTGCTAGTCGGACTTCTCATCAAGCATCTCCCGCTGGATCTAATCTCACTATATTTATTAAACGTGATATTTCATTCATCTTGTTGTCTTTATCTAACGACATATTCCCTGACTTTGGTCACTGGAATCTATTACTTGTTCTCAGGTAACGTGTTTTGGCTGAGCGCAAAGATAAGTTAATGATTAATGTAAGCACGTAGCCTACATTCTGTATATTGACTGATCGCTTGCCTTTATTTCCTATAATGTATAAACTTATTGTATGTTATACTTTTATAATGGCCATTATCGATTATTAAAACTGATATTCAGCAAAAGAGAGGGTGTGTTTCGTATTTTCACTGAAATTGAAAGGAGGCAGTTGTTATCGGCTCGTTTTGTTATAAATATGCACACAGTGAAGATGACTTGTTAATATTAAAATAAAAATAGGCAGTTCCTTATATCAAGTTTACATTTTATTGTTGAGAAAGTGAAACAACGTAGCCAAGGTGATGTGAATGAAGTTATAAAGTACACTGTTCCCTGTGAAGATTGACGCGTGTCCTCGGTATGTTTTCCATATCAAACTGAGAAGAAGAGATGCAGCCTTGATCAAACTTGCGAAGTCTGAACTTACACGGAGAAGATTCAGGACTGAACTGTGTGTTAGGCTACTTAATATTGAGGAAAAGCCCCAATCAGAGAGGCGAATGTCTGCAGCCCCGCCTCCGTTTTCAGATATCTCCGTCTTTCCCCATCCACACTGAGACGGAGCTGCAGCGTTTTAGAATGAAAACGGCCTCTCCATCGTTTTCGAAACGCTCCGTTTTCGGCGCTCGAGAACTCCGGCGTAGTGTGGACGGATGGCGTAACCGTAGCAAAACTTATGCGTTTTCAAACTAAAACGCATTAGTGTAAACGGGGCCTGAAACAGCCTTTTTGAGCACTGGTCATACATATTTTGTTGATACTGTCTGTACTAATAAAACATTTAAAGCATATTTGACATTGTTGCATTTTAAAAACTGAATGAATTGTTGAAGTGGTGAATGTTTTCAAATAAAATGTTTTTTCTTTTGTAATTTACAGTCTATTTGACCTTTTTACCATATTTACACTCAAGAGAGTTGAATAAAATAACAATATATTACACCAGGGGGTGTTAAATATAGTTAAATTTTTTAACTCTGCCCAGAGTTAAAATTAACCCTTACTTCGGTGTCAATGTGCCAACCCTTTTGAAAGTGTTGATTTAACTTTGTTTTGAGTGGACCCCATGAGACACTTTCAAAGTGTTGAAATTAACACCCATAGAGTTGTTTTGGGTCCCCATATTTTGCTGTGTAGTGAGATCACAAATGCTTCAAGTTACGCGTGTTTACCATACGCTGCTATTTCCACAGAGCTTGTTCTTTTTCTGGTTTTGGGCATCCAAAGGACAGAAGTGCTAAGAATTTAATTTAAATTATTCCAGAGAATTATAATTAAAAGATATAGCTCTAGCATTTGACAAAGGACAGCTTCAAGAATCTTAGTTCAGTGCAGGATTTGGTTAAAACTCCTCTAACAGATGAAGCTAAGTATTTTTATTTGTTAAAACTGATCAATTTGATGCACAGTTTCTAGCGCTAATGGTATGTTGTTGCGAGGTCGCTAAAAACTTAGCTATTAATTCATATTTATCAGTCAAACCGCTGTAAACACTCACAGTCTTCAGTAGCACTGCAGTGTCTCTCTTTGCATCTGCTTTCAGTGCGTTCTACATCTCAAATAACAAACTCGCAAAAGATTTTTTATAACATTTCATGGTGCTTACACATGTTTATAACCTAAATATATGTAAAGGACACTTGTCGGATTGTATTTTAGAGAGCAGGTGTGCGGTTCAGCTGTGTGCTCTTCATTTTCTGTCTAATCTAACAGCTACTCTCACTGACTGTTTACACAGGGCAAAAGCACATGCTTGTAGAGGCGTGTCGTTTCTTGATGACGTGGAACTGATCCGTGAATCACAGCAAATTAGGTTAGCTGACCAATCAGAGCCTCTGCCTTTCAAAATAACTAGGAAATATGACAGTCGTTTTCATGTTAGCTGAGAAGCAGCATATAATCAAAATGAGATATATGGAACGTGATTTTTCTGCAAATGAAGCATAAGCACACATTGCTATGCATCTTCAAGCCTTAATAATACACTGTGGACCACACCTTACATGTAATTTAATGCAATGCATTACAAAATACTTATTTTTATAAATTTACATATTACAAAATACTTATTTTTTTGTAAATTTACAAATTTACATTCTCTGTAAATTATTACAGATAATTAATATATATATATATATATATATATATATATATATATATATATATATATATATATATATATATATATATATATATATATATGATATGCAAATTTATTGTACAACGTCAGAAATATTAGCAAAATGTAAATTTTGTTGCAACTACTTCCCCATGGCTGTGCTCTTTACTGAGGTTTATGAAGTTTAACAGAAACGCACACAGACGGCTCAGGCACACATGAAAGCAAATTGAAAATATGTTTATGGCTTTTTGACACTTACAGATGGAGAATACACCAGTGAAATGTAAATAATTCGCTGATGAAAACACCAGATCTCAAACACATTAAATAGTAAGTGTAAACTTGCGGATCTGTCAGGAACACATGTGTCTGTCAGAGCATCTGATAAAGCAAAAATATACACATTAAAGGGATAGTTCACCTGAAAATGAAAGCAATCATGTACTCCCCATTCAATTGCTCAAAGCCTATTTGAGTTTCTTTCTTCTGTTGAGTACAAAATAAGTTAATTTGAAGAATGCTGGTGGTTCCACAGTATTTTTCCCTACAATGGAAATCAATAGGTATCATCAAGCAGCATTTTTCAAAATATCTTCTTTTGGGTTAAACAGAAGATAAAAACTACATATAAACCACAGGAGAGGGAAAATAAATGGTAAGGTATTATACTTTTTGGCTATCCCTTTAATAATATTTCAAATTATTATAAGTCCTTTGTGTAGAGTAAGCAGGGCTAATGTTTAGGACAAAAACTGTATTCTGCACTTTTCAGCATCACATTCTGTGCTTTTTTATAAAGATGCACTTATATCAAAATGACTGTATGCTGAAAGATTTGTTTACATTAATATCTTGTTTAACCTCCATATAGAAACAATTTAAGTAACTCTAAATTTAAGTCACTCTAAGCTCTTTGGAAATACATGCCTCAGGCTATATTTCGTTTCAGATTACAAATCCACTAGAGGGCGCTGTGTAGATTTTGCTAATTTAAAATACGTTCCTTAGGGATTGTTTTGTTATGCTTCAGATTCTGGTACATGAGAATGCAGGGTTTGTTGTTCAGATCACCAAGCGAACCACTGAATCTAAACCCAACCAATATTGTTTTCAAAAGAAAACACAAGAGAAAAGGCGACATGGTTTTAATCCCAACTATGAGGCAATGAAAAATGAGGCAAACATATACAACTACTAGGCCCACACGGAATCTGCGCGCGCAGAATTCCACAGATTTTTGGCAGATTTTTAGCCCATCATTAATTCTGTTTATTTACTTGAGTAAATGTGTAAATCTGAATTTGTTCAGTTTTTATTTAGTAATTTATTACCTTTTATTTAATATATTAAGGTTTTAGTTATGATACTCCACTGGATACTCCCAAAATAATTCCGCAGAAATCTGCAGATTTTTACCAAAATTCTCCGCAGAAATAGCACGTCCACAGATTCCGTCTGGCCCTACCGATTACAAATCATAGACATACAGTTGAAGTCAGAATTATTAGCCCTCCTGAATTATTAGCCCAGTTTATTTTTTTACCCCAATTTCTGTTTAACGGAGAGAAGTTTTTTGAACACATTTCTAAACATAATAGTTTTAATAATGCATTTCTAATACCTGATTTATTTTACCTTTGCTATGATGACAGTAACTAATATATTACTAGATATTTTTCAAGACACTTCTATAACGCTTAAAGTGACATTTAAAGGCTTTACTATGTTAATTAGGTTAACCAGGCAAGTTATAGTAATTAGGCAAGTTATTGTATAACGATGGTTTATCCTGTAGACAATTGAAAAAAAACATAGCTTAAAAAAGAGGCTAATAATTTTGACCATAAAATAGCTTTTGAAAAATTCAAAACTGCTTTTAATCTACCCAAAATAAGCCAAATAAGACTTTCTCCAGAAGAAAAAATATTATCAGACATACTGTGAAAATTCCTTTGCTCTGTTAAACATCATTTGGGAAATATTTAAAAAAGGGGAAAATAATTCAAAGGGGGGTAAACCTAATATTAACATGTGTTAATGTGACATTGTGTACCTAATAACTCGATGCACTACAGAATGTTACATTTACACACACATGTACATATTACATGTACTGTAAACACAGCTTCTTACAGCGTAATACTCACTACTCATAAATACTTTTGAAAGGTCTTTACTCCTATTTTGAGTAATATTTACAACAGATACTTTTACTCTACTTGTACTACAACTTTAGACGAATAATGCTACTTTTACTTAAGTATGATTTTTCAGTACTCTTTCCACCACTGCCTGTGATTAACTTCAGAATGTCGAGATCCTGTTCGTGAGAATGTATGCAAATTCCAGGGCGTGACAACTCTGTGCGACATTAAGTCCCTGAAGAGTAAGGAATCAGATATAAACCAAAACTCTAAATTGAGCCATAAATGATGAATGTGATCCATTCTAACAATTAAATAGAGTCTAAATTTGACAGTCACTTAAAATTGGAGGTGAAAAACAAATATAAATAAATTCTAATAAATAACTAACAAGCACTAGAAAAGGCCTACATGACTTTAACCTTTAACCATGCTATTAGGCCGTACTCACACTAGGTACAGTTGCCTCGAACCAGGCCAAAGCACGCTTGTCCCCCCTCCCGTCTCCCCCGACGGCCCGCGCTCACACCACAAACGGGCTTCGTCATCGATGCTGTGCTGTTTAGTGAGAAGCACTCTCTCACTCAGCAGCACAGTGGAGATTTCTCTAGTTATATCGTTTCAGTCGTTTGATATGCCGTCAAATATTTCGCCAAACAGTCCTTAGGGATGCGGGGACAGGCAGTCAGATATTTCGCCGAACAGATCTGCCACTTTTGGCGCTCATACACAATCATAAAGCTCTTGTGCTGCAGGAATGAGAAGGTCTGCTGAAGGCGCGCAGCTGTCGTGCAGTGAGGGGTTTGCGTCTTTAATAAACTACGGCAGTTTGTGTTCACTGAACAGTAAGAATTATTAATAAGTCCATATGAAACAGTGCCTTAAAAGTCACGTCTCGCTTTCAGTTTTGGGCTTTGGCGCGTTTTGCACTCATACACAAGCGTACCGCGCCAAAGCCCAAGTGAACCGGGCTCAGGCACACCTCTTCCAACCGGGCCAGGGCAGGCCAAGTGAACCGTGCTTGAGCCCGATTCAGCGCACTCACACTTCTCAAACGATCCGGGAAATGGGCCTGGGCACGGTACGGATGGCATAGTGTGAGTAGGCCCTTAGTTTCGTCAGTGGGCTAATAGATGGACTTCAACATAACTAAGTAACGCACTTGTTTACTTTTTTGGGGGAGTAACTTAATATAGAAATGTATAATTATAACTTTCAAACGTATCTTCCTCCAACACTATATTTTTTTGTTGATACTGTATTTCCTTGTAAATATCATTAGTGTGAAAAGGAACAGAAGTTATTGACTTACCTAGTTATTAGAAAATGCGGTCTAATGAAGTAAATTTTTGCGGTTTTAAAAAAATTGAGTTTGAGGCACATATATCCAATGTGGCTTTGTTGGATTAGTTATTTGTTGACCAGACATACATCATTTCTAAGAAACATTCACCATTTGACCTTTCAGAACATGCACAGTATTACCAAGAGAGTGTAAAAAGAAAGTTAGCAGTCTGTTCAGTTTTTTTTCCTTGTTTACCTCTTGTAACGGAGTCTTTGGTCAGCTCTGAATGCTTTTGATTCCACAATTTATTTGGTTGTGTTTTTCTTTTGTCCTTGTGTGATATAATTGAATACACAGACAAGCTTATGTAATTCATGCATCCCACAGAGAAACATATTGCTAGCCTATGAATAAACAACACTACAGTAAATCTGACTGACAGCTGATGAATAAGTTATCAGTCAATCATTGATCCCGTTTAAAACACACATACCATCAAAGAGAGCATTAAGATCAAATCAGGGGAAGTATAAGTTTTATTGGATTGATTTTTAATAAGCTTGTTGTTTGATCTGTGGTTGCTGGTGTGGAGATTTGCCATGTGCACAGGAAACTTGTGTCTGCCTAGGGAGCTGATTTTTCGTTCTTTTCCGTGTTATAGAAAGGTAATATATCAAAGTCGTGTATCCTACCTGCCAGACTGGTGCTGATTGTAGTTGAAACACAAGTCCCTGCAAGGCATTAAAAGCAGTGTGAAAATTCCTTCTGCATTATTCATGCAAGTATTTTAATGCTCCCTCTGATTTTCTCTCTCTCTCTTCTTCACTTTTTCCTTCCCTCCCTTTATTTCCTGTCCCTATTTACAGTCTCAGTATATTCCGTTTTTGCAGGATATAAAGCTCCTGTTTCAAGAGTCTTTTTTTTCATAAGCAATGTTGTCCTCTTTAGCGACAGATGTTGCAGGTTTGAGAATGCATTTATGGAAATAAGCATTATCAAGGTTGGGAAAGAATTGCTTTATGCTGAAAAGGAGTTGTAATTACCCTGCATGCAACTTTTTATTTGTATTACTAAGTACACTTATCGGCCACTTTATTAGGTACACCTGGTATGTAGACATGGTCAAGAGAATGTGCTGCAGTTCACATATCCAGTGAGCGGCAGTTCTTTGTGTGCAAATGCCTTGTTGATGCCGGAGGTCCGATGAGAACGGCTAGACTGGCAGCATCTGATAGGAAGGCAACAGTAACTCAAGTAACCACTTGTTACAACTGAGGTATGCAGAGGAGCATGTCTGAGCACACAAGTCCAACCTTGAGGCGAATGGGCTTAATGCAGCAGAAGACTACACCGGGTGCTACTCCTGTCAGCTAAGAACAGGAAACTGAGGCTACAATCCACACATGCTAACCAAAATTCTACAATAGATGATTGAAAAAGCATTGCCCGTCTCAATTTCTGCTGGGACATTGGAACGGTAAGGTCAGAATTTAGCAAATTAGCATCAACAATATGAAAGCATGGATCCATCATGCCTTGTATAAATGTTTCAGGCTGGTGTTGGTTGTGTAATGGTGTGGTGAATATTATCTTGGCACACTTTGGGCCCATTAGTATCAATTGAGCATTGTGTCAGCACCACAGCCTACTTGAGTATTGTTGCTGACCATGTCCATCCCTTAATGACAACTGTGTACCCATCCTCAGATGGCTACTTCCAGCAGGATAACCCGCCATGTCATAAAGCGCGAATCATCTCAGACTGGTTTCTTGAACATGACAATAAGTTCACTGTACTCAATTGGCCTCCACAGTCACCAGATATAAATCCAATAGAGCACTTTTGGGATGTGGTGAAAGATCGCATCATGGATGTGCAGCTGACAAATCTGCAGCAACTGTGTGAATCATATCAATATGGACCAAAATCTCAGTGGAATATTTCCAGTACCTTGTTGAATCGCTGCCACTAAGGATTAAGGTTATTCTGAAGGCAAAAGGGAGTCCAACCCGGTACTAGTAAGGTGTATCTAATAAAGTGGCCGGTGAGTGCATTTATGAATTTTGCAAAATGTAAATATTTAAATGTAAGCACTTTTATTAAAATATTATTTATAATAACTTATTATTATTATTATTATTAGTAGTAGTAGTTGTAGTAGTAGTAATAAATAAATGTTGTCAAATAAAATAATATAAATATAAAAGGAATAATAAAAGACACCTATTGTTTATGGTAAAACTGAGGGATAAAGATTTAATAACATCTGCAAGAATTAAATTAAAATGTAAATGGATAATATATGTACAGTATATGTGAATAAGTATTATCAATTAATTGCTTTCAGTATACATAAATACATTTCTGTTCAAATATAAGGCTTAATAGAAAACGTGTCTTAGCAAACATTACCTACATTATAGCATGGTAAACATTTTTATTTACCTAATAAACATAATACAGTTGATTAAGATTGTTTGTTTATACATCTTTTTTGCTTTATTTTTAAAGTGTTAGTCCATGAAAATAGATGAAAAAAATTCAATAACATCATAAAATTAGAATATGAAAGGGAAATATGTGAATTAGCAGTATTATCTTGAGCACCGAGCGTTAGAAAAGTTTATTACATTGCTTTCAGTGCAAACACACATTTCCATGCAAATAAGTCTCATTATTGAATGTGCCTGAAGTTGCAATGAATGTTGTGACAGCAATGTTTGTGTACATTTTCCATTCATAATAGCAACAGTTTTGCATCAAAAACAGCAAATTATGAAAAGAGAACGTTAAAAGAACGCATATAACATTTTTTATGTCTCTGCTTACTATCTAACTACATACAAAAGTTATTAGACAGACAGACATATTTTTGCATTAGCATTTTTGGCTCATTCTAGTGTTTCAATCTGCTATCTTACTACATACTTCAGCTTTAAATATATACAATCGTATGCACAAATTTGGGCACCCCTCTGTGGCTGCATAATAATGTGCTCTTTCTTTATAAGAGATCACAGTGAAATGCCATTTGATTTCCAGAGAAAGCTAGATAATGTATTTTTTAGACAGAAATCCATAGTGTAGCTGTATTGAGATGTGTAAAAATTAAATTGAAACTTAAAAAAATAGGTTATGCAAAAGTTTGGGCACTCTCTCTTTTGTGTGGATTTCAAAACCTGTAGTCATTTAATGCTGATCAATTATAACAAACAATTATTTGAGTGACTCAGTGAACCTTAACAATCCTAACAAAAGTGCAACCAATCATGAAAAAGGATATTCAACATACCTGACTGCTACTTGTGCTTCTCATTATTGTAAACCTGAAAGTAGCAACATGGGAACCTCAAAAATACTTCCTAATGACCTAGAAACTCAGATAATTTGTCAACACAAATTAGGAGAAGGACGCAAAAAGCTACACAAAGGTTTAACATTTCTATCTCCACAGTTTGAAATATAGTAAGAAAATGGAAGGTCACAGGAACAGTTGTTGTGAAGGAAAGATGTGCTAGACCAAGAAAAATATCTGAAAGGCAAAGGCGAAGAATGGTTAGAATAGGCACAAACAAAACCACAGACCACCTCCAAAGAGCTCCAGCAACATCTTCCAGCTAATAATGTCATTGTACATCGTTCCACAGTCCAGTGCAGTCTTCACAAAGAACAGCTCAATGAAAGGTGATGCAGAAAAGCCTTTCCTAAGAATTGTTTGAGGTATGCAAAGGCTCATCTGGACAAGCCTAAATCATTTTAGAAAATGTATATCGTGAACAGATGCCACAACCATAGATGCTTTGCATGGTGGAAAAATAACAGAGCATTCTAGGAGAAGTACCTGCTCTCTACTGTAAAATATGGTGGAGGGTTCATCATGCTGTACGGATGTGTGGCAAGCACAGATACTGGACACTTTGTCAGAGTTAAAGGTCGCATGGATTCCACCCAGCGTCAGCAGATTCTGAGGAAGAAATGTTCAGGAATCATTCAGGAGACTGAAGTTAAGACAGGTTTGGATGTTTCAGCAGCACAATGACCCAAAGAACAGTTCCAGATTTACCAAGGAATTCATGCTCAGACACGATACAATGTTCTAGAATGGCCATCCCAGTTCTCAGACTTGAACATCATCAAAAATCCATGGATTGAATGGAAAAGGGCCGTTCATGCTCGACACCCATCAAACCTGATTGAACTGGAGACATTTTGCAAGGAAGAGAGGTTCAAAAATGCCTTGAGCAAGAGTTTGGGGACTTATGCTTGATTGTAAGTCCACAGGCTTTTATTTCAGCAAAAGGTGTCCGTACAAAAGATTGATGTCATTATTCTGCTGGGGTGCACAATTTTTTTTTTTTTTTGTTTTGTTTTGTTTTGTTTTTGTTTTTTAGCTTAAATTGTATTGCATCTGGTGATTAAATACATTTTATGTCTGAACTGACATGTTCCTTTTGCCCTAGGGTATAAAATATATCCAAATGAAATTTCTTGCAGTTATAATTCGTCTTTCCACCAAATTGGCTCTATCACTGTCTCTCCACTCCACATAGCTGGTGTGTGGTGAGTGCACTGGCGCTGTTGTCCTGTGCTGCCGTCACATCATCCAAGTGGATGCTGCACACTGGTGGTGGTGTGGAGAGATCCCCCCTCCCCCAATATACACAATAAATGTGCTACATAAATACACATTACATTACATTATATAAAACTGATCAGGGGTGGCCAAACTTTTGCATAAGACTGTATACATAAAAGCATATTAAAGGCAAGTAAAGTATTTTTAGCATCATTAATATGTCAAATATTTGCCAAAAACCCGTCAAAATATGTGTATAATAATGTTTTATTAACATTCAGCATATTTATGTAAAAGTGGAATGACATACTTATTATGGTCTGTATTTAAAAAAGAATAAACAATCATACCAAGTATTATTATATTGTCTCCTCTTGCTGACAAATTTGTAATAGTGATAAAAAGAATAGTGCCAAAGTATAAAGAAAGCATTTAAAACGTTTTAAAGCATTTTTTTTTATGTCATCCAATCCTCACAGCAAGAAGGTTACTGGGTCAAGCCTTGGCTCAGTTGGCGTTTCTGTGCGGAGTTTGCATGTTCTCCTTGCGTTTGCGTGGGTTTCCTTCGGGTGCTCCATTTTCCCCCACAGTCCAAAGACATGCGGTACAGGTTAATTGGGTAAGCTAAATTGTCCGTAGTGTATGAGTGTGTGTGTGTGTGTGTGAATGTGTGTGTGGATGTTTCCCAGAGATGGGTTGTGGCTGGAAGGCCATTCACTGCGTCAAACTTGCTGGATAAGTTGGCGGGTTATTCCGCTGTGGCAACCCCGGATTAATAAAGGTACTAAGCCGATAAGAAAATGAATGAATGAATGTCATCCAATGATTCTTGTTTTGGTGTTAATTATAGTTACATGTTATTATTATAATAATCATTTTAATAATATAAAACAACAACTATAATAATAATTATAATTGTTGTAGTTATTTTAGTAAGTGGTAAATTGTGGTTACATTTTATTATATATATATATATATATATATATATATATATATATATATATATATATATATATATATATATATGTGTGTGTGTGTGTGTGTGTGTGTGTGTGTGTGTGTGTGTGTGTGTGTGTGTGTGTGTGTGTGTGTGTGTGTGTGTGTGTTTTTTTTATTGCGATTTACAATTAAAATGTAATGATTTACAGTATTATAATTTTAATGCAATTTGATAAAATGAATGAATTAATTAATTAATTAACATGTCTTGAAATCAAACATCAATGTGTAGACTGTGTAGACAGCAGTGGCTTTTCTTTCTTTCCTTTTTTTTTTCTTATCTCAATATTGCACATCAAAAGGTCGGAAGGTCTTTATATGATCCTCAAATTACTTTCTTAATGCCATAATAATTCCAGCCACCTGTGTGTGTGTGTCCTTTGAAGGCGGACTGGTGGGATGAGGTTGAGATAGCCAAAGAATCAAGCCCTGATTAAACAGACTGGACAATTAGAGTATCTTTGGCAGAGAGAGAGAGAGAGAGAAATAGAGAGAGAGAAAGAGCAGAGTGAGAAAAAGGGGGGGGGGGGGGGCAGAGAGTGAGCCCAGTGATTACTAATCAGACAGGCTCAAAGACTGACAATTGTGACCTTCCTCTTTAAAGAGAATCATCTCCTCCCAAACTGGGGCTCCTCTGCTTAAAGATGTCATGCTATAGCCCACTTCATAGCATGTAATATAAATCTCTGTCATCCCCAGAATGTGTCAGTGAAGCTTCAGCTCAAAATACCACAAAGACCATTGTTTACAACTTGTCAGAGTTGCCCATACGTGTGCAGAAAAACATGTTTATGCGTTTCCCTTTAGATGCAAATAAGCTACTGCATTCCAGAAGAAACAACAAAGCAATCAAATCTCATGTTGGAAAGTCAGAAATGACCAGTAAAAGATTACAGCCTTAAATTTGAATGTATTTTGCTAGCAGCCTAGCACACATTGTTATTTTTTAGATGAACAATTAATCTTAAGTCAATTAATCAAAGTCTGTTTGCTTCCATGGTTGGAGTCCTTCAGCCCCAATATTCTTAACCACTCCCATCTTAATGTTAATTAGCTATGAGAGAATTATGCATGAAAAATGCCCCACCCCTTTTCAATATTCCATTTCAGTAGGAGGTAAATCAACATATTGAAATAAAAATAAAGTCAATATGCAGTATCTACACTACCTGACAAAAGTCTTGTTGTCGATCCCAGTTGTATTAGCAACAGATAATAACTTGACTTCTAGTTGATCATTTGGAAACGTGGCAGAGAGATTTTTCTGATGAATCTGTTGAACTGCATCCCAATCATCACAAATACTGCAGAACACCTATAGGAACCAGCATGGGCCCACCATTCTAATAGAAATCAGTCAAGTTTGGTGAAGGAGAAATCAAGGTTTGGGGTTACATTCAGTATGGGGGCATGCGAGAGATCTAGTAGAGTGCATAACAACATCAACAGCCTGACGTATCAAGACATTTATGCTGCCCATTACATTACAAACCACAGGAGAGGGCAAATTCTTCAGCAGGTTAGCGCTCCTTATCATACTTCAGCCTTCACATCAAAGTTCCTGAAAGCAAAGGAAGTCAAGGTGCTCCAGGATTGGCCAGCCCAATCACCAGATATGAACATTATTGAGCATGTCTGGGGTAGGATGAAGGAGAAGGCATTGGAGGTGAATCCAAAGAATTTTGTTAGACTCTGGGAGTCCTGCAAGAACACTTTCTTTGTCATTCCAGGCGACTTAGATTAATAAGTTATTAATTAATTAATTAATTAATTAATTAATTAATTAATTAATTAATTAATTAATTAATATGAGTTATTGCAGAGATGTATGGATGCAGTCATCCAATCTCATGGGAGTCATACATAATATTAATTATGGATAAAAATTATATGGGTATATGGGGTACATGTGAGAGTGTGACAGAAACCTTTGCGCTCTTACCTTGATATGTTTGAGAAAATCAAAATAAGCCCCTCAGATCTCAGAACAGAGTAAGTGTATTTATGCATGCACACAATAATCTGCTTTTTTACTCCATAGAACTCCAAATAAAAGCCAGAAACATTTTTGTACTGGCTTATCTGAAGGTTAATACTGCCAACTGATGATGATGAACAATAAAAAATTATAAATTTGTCAAAAACGTGAATTAAAAAATGTAATTACATGTGGAAGTCGATGGGGCAAAAACAGCCACTAACATAACGAAAGTCAATTTCCCCAGAGTGTATTGTTAAACTTTCAAAAACTTTCAAAGCATTTTCCCAGAATATGTGTCAAAATAAGATTTGTCACCAAAATCATTCCATTTGCTGAATCACAGGGAAAGTTGTGGCCAAATTAAGACTCAAATTCACCCCAGAGTGGATAAAAACATCCTGAACATCACATAAGATTTAAACTTTTCCATGATAAATATACATTTTCCAACACAAGCATGAAGTGTTGGCTGTAATATTCAATTAATTCCCCTTCCTACCTAGGTTTTATTAAAATGGCACGTTTCCATAAGTTTGAAGTAAAAAGAAACCAAAACATAGTTACCAAATTGTCCTTTTCATGTTTTCTGGGGACACGATTACATCACTCTGAGAAGACAGATTTTCATGATATGTCCCCTTTAATGCCAGACACACCAAGGGGAATTTAATGGACTCTGGCAAAGCTCCAGGATGGCATGTAAAACACAGCGGAGCTCCACGTTCACAGCTGCTATTCGCCAGCGTCCAACAAAAGACAGGCTTTTTGACAGCAGAGATACCGCAGAAACATGTCATTATCTAATTAAATCTCTTGTTGTCCACGCTCACTATTTTTTTTCTCCTCGCTCTTCCTCTCTATCTCTTTCTCCCCCAAGCAGATGCAGAGTTGATTTTTTCCCCCTCTCTCTTCTTTCTCTCTGGCTGACTAGCGGCATATTGATGGACAGGGACACAATCCACACAGAAATGTCCTCGCATCGCGCTTGATTGAGATGCAAATGCATTCATAAAGTCGGGAGCAGCACTGCATCAGCCTCATCTAAAATCATCACACTAGATCCACTTCTCATTTAAAGTTGGAGAGGGTGTTTGCTCAGCGGCGGCGGAAAATCAACTTTTGATAGTTATAAAATAACACAGCGGGATCAGGAAATATTTGGGTGGCCCTAAATCTCAGCAAAATGCAAATATGCAAAAGCAATGTTCTGCAGATTTAAGAGAAAATATAAATAACGCAGCACTTTTTAATGCATTTCAAGCATTTGATGTATTCATAGTTTATTTTAAGGGTGTTTTTTTTTTCAGCATGTGACAAAATGCATGCGTTTAAAACAGCTTATTTTATTTTTAGTTCAGTAAAAGTTTAATACATTTTTTTAAAGTTTATTAAAACATATACAGTGCCAGCATAAGTAAACCCCTCACAAAGCTATCTTATAAATTCATATTTTTAATAGGAAGCTATACAATATTATATTTGTGCATATACAGTCAGTACTGAAGCCAAATCTGGAGCATATTTAACAAAATAACTTACGGTAACGGTCCAAAAACTAGTACACCCAAAAGTATATGTAATAGAAAAATATTAAATGCAAATTTTAAAAAAGAAGCAAAAAAAAAAAAAAAGGGAAAAATTGTTTAAATTTTGTAGTTTGTAATTTTTTTCAATATTTTGCTTGAATTTAATTGTATTATCTTTCAATTTTCAAATACGTTTGGTGACTAAAATATTATTTGAATAAATATATTTGTTTAATAAATGTTTTGTTTAAATGCACCAATATATTTGGCCTATATTCACTGAGAAATTGATAAAAATATTCATTTTTAAAATGGGGTGTACTCAATGCTGAGCACTTTATTTTACTATCATTGTTGAACAATCATAATTACATAAATATTTATAGATTTACATATATCCATATAAAATATCTTATAATATTACATTTATGAGCAATATCACATGAGTAGCAGCGTTGGCTTGAGGCTGCAGGCCTCCTAATGCAAGCCCCTACCAGTGACAAAATACAGACATATCACACTGCTACTCATGTGATATTGCGTTCATAAAACAGTTACAGGGAGTAGTGTTTAAATAATCCTCTATAGCTTAATGTCCAAAATGATGACAAAACTGGTGATTTTGCTCCCATTTTAAGATTATAAGGCTGAACGTCATGAAATGCCATCAGTCTACAAAGATTTCCCAGTATTTCTCTGTTGCAACAGAAGATCACAATAAAATAATTAGCCCCAAAAAACCAAAGCAAAGCAAACACTACCAGTTTCTGTGGTATAAATACAGCGCTACAACATACAAAAGAGAGAGATCGACTTAGAATGTTAATTACTTTTTTTATAAGGATTTGCTCAGCTGTAGTATGAAACTCATGTTGAGAATACGCTTTTCTCCCTATAAGGAAGTATGCGTTCTCTGTTGGCATCTTGTGGCGAAACATCAACCGTCACTTTTTTTAGTCTGCTCAGACACGCTGATCGTGGCCGATGCATTGAATCTTCAAAGTTATAAATATTTTAAAGTAGGCAGCATATCCTTATAAATAAACGATATAGATGCAATCTAAACAACTACATTCTCAACTAATAGCCTCAAAAATACATTATGTTGTCCAACAGCAGCAATATTTATCAAACTGTAGAGTGTCCTCTGGTTTTTAAAAGCCGTTTCAGTTTTATGGTTTTAGTTTAAATATTATGACTCAATTCTTTACTATAACTGTTACCTAAGCTTGAAGAGACAAGCTTACACAAAAATAACAAAAAATAACAAATTTCTTATCATTTACTAACACTTAACTTGTTCCAAACCGGTTTGAGGTTCTTTCTTCTGTTGAACACAAAGAAATATATTCAGAAGGATGTTGAGGAAAAGAAGCCATTGACTTCCATAGTGTTTTTTTCTTACTATTGATGTCAGTGGCTGCTATTCCCCAACATTCTTCAGAATATTTTGTTTTGTAATCAACAGAATTCATTCATTCATTTTCCTTTAGCTTAGTCTTTTATTTATCAGGGGTCACCACAGCAGAATGAACCGCCAACTTCTCCGGCAGATGTTTTACGCAGCGGATGCCCTTTCAATTGCAACCCAGCACTGAGAAGCATTCAACTACTCCCACATTCACAGCAATTTCCTTTACCCAATTCCCTTACACCGCATGTCTTTGGACTGTGGGGGAAACCGGAGTACTTGAATGAAAACCCACGTGAACATGCAAACTCCACACAGAAATGCCAACTAGCTCAGCCATTGCTCTAACCAGCGACCTACTTGCTGTGAGGTGAAAGTGTTAACCACTGAGCCACCGTGTTGTATTCAACAGAATACAAAAATTCATAAAAGTTTAGAAACAATTCAGTGTGAGTAAATGAGCAAATTATCCCTTTAAGGTGAATCCTTTAAAACCCCCGTAATAATTAGCACAGTATTATACAGTAATTCAGAGTAATCAAAGATGTTACTATGAGTGGATTACAGTTAACAATTTCAGCAAAAACACCACATTTACAGCATCATTTATCCTGCTCTATTTGTATTTACAGTATTATATAGCCTTACTGTAAAATATACTGTAATCTAAAATACAGCAACATACTGCATAATGGTCCCACAGTGAAATACCGTTCATATGACAGTTAAATACACTACCTGACAAAAGTCTATATAAGTTTTAGGAACAACAAATAATAACCTGAATTCTAATTGATCATTTGGTATCATAAGTGGCAAAGAAAGTTCTTGCAGGACTCCGAGAGTTCATCAGGATTCTTTGGATTCATGTTCAATGCATCCTCTTTCATCTTACCCCAGACATGCTCAATATTGTTCATGTCTGGTGACTGGGTTGGCCAATTCTGGAGCACATTGACCTTTTTTTGTGTTCAGGAACTTTGATGTGGAGGCTATGTATGAGAAGGAGCGCTATCCTGCTGAATAATTTGCCCTGCCCTGTGGTTTGTAATGCAATGGTTTCATAAATGTTTTGATACTTCAGGCTGTTAATGTTGCCATCCACTCTGCAGATCTCTCGCACGCCCTCATACCGAATGTAACCCCAAACCATAATTTTTCCTTCACCAAACATGACTGATTTCTGTGAGAATATTGGGTCTATGTGGGTTCCAATAGGTCTTCTGCAGTATTTGTCACGGTTTATGGATCTGTGTGTTCCTCCTGTATGTTATGTATCATGCCTTGTGTGTTGTCATGCGTGAGGGTGTGTGTTTGTTTACCTTTTGTGCTGACAGCGTGCTAGGATCAGCTGACTTATCATCCTCCAGCTGAACCTCATTTGGCTGGCTATATAATTCCTCCTGTGGTATGTGCTGGTTATCAGTCCGTTTGTTGTCCTTGTCTGTCCTTGTTCCTGACTGTTGTCTCCCAGTATCCTCCGCTGTCTGTTTGATGTCTTCGTTGTGGTCTGTGGCTCTCTTTTGTTTGAACTTTCGTGTGTCCTCTGTTCATTAAAATACTCGCATCTGGATCCTCCTTGTCTAAGAGTCGTGACAGTATTTGTGATGATTGGGATGCAGTTAAACAGATGATTCATCAGAAAAATCTACCTTCTGCCACAATTAATCAACAGAAGTCAAGTTATTATTTGTTGCTCTTACAACTGAGATCGACAAAAAGACTTTTGTCAGATCTATATATCAGTGTATCTATATAATTTACAAAAATCCTTAACAGTGAACTTCTAAATACCCCACAAATATTTTAACATATTAACAAAAATCAGAATATACATCGCTTAATTAAATTCATTAGGCTGTTTACACCTAACCCAAGACTTTAAGAAGAATTACATGACGTGGCTTTAACTTAAATGTCCCTCACATTCCAAAGCATGTAATGAAATGGCTGATATGTTAATACAAGGAGACTCTGAGCCACAGGGGTTTGCCACCAAACCCAACAAAACTCAACATGAATTAATTTTTCAGAAGGTAATGGGAGGCTTTGCTCCTCAACCCGGCACTGTCACACAGACGAATCGTACAAGAGGGTCAAAGCAAAGAGAGAGAGAAGATCAATGGAGTGTGAAAGTGATTAGAGGAAGGAATGCCACCTTGAGACAAGAACAGAGAATGAGAAGCTCAAGCAGGAAAAGTGGACGGATTGAATAAGGACTGAAGGAGAAGGAATGAGGAATGAAAACAAAAGAAATGCCGTGAGGGCTTGGAGGGATGGATGGATGGAAATAGGTGTGCTAAAACTGAAAGCAAAATGAAAAGAGGAGGGGAAATAAAAGGAAATGGGAAAAATCAAAGTTGCATTATGAATAGGAAAGAGGAGGAAATGAAACGAGCAGATGAGAAAAGGAAGAGGACGAGGATGATTTGAGAAATAAGAGATGAGGCGAAAGGAGAGCAGTATTAATGTAGGACAAGCCGAGAGAGGAGAGCAATTTGAGGAGAAGGGGGAAAGGACAGAAAGGAGATCTGAAAGACATGAGGGAGTTGAGCGAGGAGAATGAAAAGATAGATGTTTGCCTGGATTGATATGCCTAGTTCATTTATTGAGATGGTATTAAGATGGATTTCAGATCAGATCACAAGTAGATGAAGGAGACATATTTCTGTTTTGGTGTTTTAATCGATCTCTTTTGACCATGTTTATTAACTTTAACTGGGGACATCTAACCCAGTGGCCATATTGATGTCAAAAAACACAAAAATGCAAATCGATTTAATGGGAATTGACTAAATTAATATCAAAACAACATCAAATTGACGTCTATAACATTGGTGTCAAAAAATACATCAGAAAAAAGATTACAAAACTGTCTAAAAGTTATTTTTTTTTATGTTTTTGACAACAATTTTAGATGTCAATTTGATGTCGTTTTGACATCAAGGTAGTTTACAGGCAATAATAGTTACAGAATTCAGTGTAAATTTAAAATCTGGAATTGAAGCTTTCAGATAAATAAAACTTTTCTAATATTAGAATACTTTATGTTGTTATGTGGGTGGTCAAAAGGGCATCAATGTGTTGATGTCAAATGGACATCAAGATTTTGACATCAATTCGATTTGCATCTTGATATGTTTTTTGATGACATGTTGACATCAAGGTGCCCGCTGGAAAGTTCAAGTGTATGCATTGGCATTTTTTGAATGTTCAACCTAATAATGACAAATAAACTTTCACAAATCTGTATATGACTGGAAACAACAGACTCACTGGAAATACGCTACCTTACAAAAGTCTTGTCGTCGATCCCAGTTGTAAGAGCAACAAATAATAGTTTGACTTGTAGTTAATCATTTGGAAAAGTGTCAGAAGGTAAATGTTTCTGATGAATCATCTGTTGAACTGCATGAGTTTGGTGAAGGAAAAAATCATGGTTTTGGGTTACATTCAGTGTGAATGGTGTGCGAGAGATCTGCAGAGGATGGAAACATCAACAGCCTGAGTTATCAAGACATTTGTGCTGCTCATTACATTACGAATTACAAGAGAGGGCAAATTTTTCAGCAGGATAGCGCTCCTTCTCATACTTGCCTCCACATCAATGTTTCTAAATGCAAAGAAGATCAAGTTGCTCAAGGATTGGCCAGCCCAGTCACCAGAGATGAACAATATTGAGCATTTCTTGGGGTAAGATGGAGGAGGCATTGAATCCCAATGATCCTAATGAACTCTGGGAGTCCTGGAAAAACGCTTTCTTTGCCATTCCAGATGACTTTATTAGTAAGTTATTTAAGTCATTGCAGACATGTATGGATGCAGTCCTCCAAGCTCATGGGAGTCATACACAATATTCATTCTTTTTCCACTGCAACACAAGACTTTTGTCTAAGCAAAGTCAGACTTTACTGTCCTCATTAAATAATTAAAAAATAAGGCATGATCATATTTTGTTTTAATTAGGTTTAATTAGTAATCTAGAGGTTTCTCATATAAGCCACTTCTGATATCAAATTATCAACTAGAAGTCAAGCTATTATTTGTTGTTCCTAAAACTTGGAAAGGCGACAAGACTTTTGTCAGGTAGTTTATATAACTTGTACTTATATAACTAAAAATGCATTGCTCCGAGTACGTCTCGCTGCACATTTTAAATTATAAATCCACTAAAGTGTAATATCTGCATTTTTTTTGCAAATCTGAAACATGTTACTGATTGTAATTTTATGTTAAACATAAAAAATACGAGTTTGCAACATTGAGCAGCACAATAATCTCTTCTTTACAATTAAAAAACAGTGAAAGTGAATTATACTGGAAGTCTCAAACCAATAAGGTTAAAATGTTATCAATAGCAAAATGTTAAGCAATAAATGTAAATCTTAAGTAATGAATTTCAGATTGAAAAAATGTAGAGAGCGCCATCTAGTGGATTTGCCATATGAAACGTGCAACAAAACATACCCGGAGATAAGTATTTTATATTTAGTAAAACTTAGGCAGCGACACGGTTGTCTCACAACAAGAAGGTCACTGGTTCGATTCCCGGCTGAGTCAGTTGGCATTTCTGTGTAGAGTTTGCATATTCTCCCAGTGTCTATTTGGATTTCCTCCAGGTCCTCCAGTTTCCCCCACTGTCCAAAGATATAGGTGGATAAACTAAATTGGCCACAGTGTATGAGTGTAAATGAGTGCGAATAGATGTTTCCCAGTACTGGGTTGCAGCTTGAAGGGCATTCGCTGTGTAAAACATATGCTGCATAAGTTGGTTGTTCATTCCGCTGTGGCAACCCCTGATGAATAAAGAGACTAAGCCAAAGGAAAATTAATGAATGAATAATTTGCATTGGTGTCCAAGTCACATTTTAAAGCCACGTGAATTAATGTGTCTAGAATGTTTTTTTTTAACATGTTATATTGTTGGCTCAGGCACATATTTCCAATGAGCCTGAGTTGTATAGTTTTCTTTATGCCAAGACTTGAAAGTGAAGTGTGTAATTGAAGTTAATTCTGCTTGTTTCCAAGCAAATAAACTTCAGACATAATGGTTGTTTCCAAACAGGTTTTTCTTTAGGGAAACATGCATCATTCAGACTGTTGTTTATGTTAAACCTCTTTGATGTGTTCTCTGTTTGCTGTCCATGGTGCTGAAATACACCCCTGTGAGCCACTTTTCATCACATACACATTTTTTATGAAGGAAATGGGCTTCACAAACAACATGATTGAAGTGTCATTCAGTAAAAGCATGATTAGGCATGTTATTTCACTGGTTCACTCCTCAGTCTTTCTTTGTGCTAAATGCTTTCATCTGTTCAGGCATCTGTTTTTCCTCTTATTTACAATCACACGAGGTTAATCATGAAAGACGTTTTCAAGCATGCTAAAAGGAAAGCACTGTTAGCGTTTTCATTATCAGACTGATGCTCCTGTCTTTTGAAGTACAACTATTATCATGCAATCAGTCATGTGCTGGTTGTTTTCTGGTGGTGTATAAGAATGAAAGGTTCATTCATTCTTTTTCCTTCGTCCCTTTATTCATCAGGGACTTATGCCTTGGACACCATTGCAAATTCTATTTTGCTTAATGCAATTTTGAAACGGTGTTTTTTTTCTGAAAAATAGCATCTTTATTTGAGTATTCAGTTCCAAACATTCTCATTTGTAAGTCACTTTTTTTATAAAGGCATCTGCTAAATAAATAAATGTAAACACATCTCCTGTCAGTCTCCACAGAGCAACCTGAGGTCTTACTCAAGAGCTCAGCGGTGATTAGTTCATGGATCAAAACTCGCAAAGCTCAAACCTGCAGACCTTATGTAACCAGCCCAGGTCAAAACCTCTCCACGCAATTCTATGCTTCGTACTTTTCCAATCTCTCCACGTACTTGTCCATATGTACACAGCCCATAAGGGAGATCCAGCCATCATAGTGAATTGCCAGTAGCAGAAGTGAAGATCTGTGTCTTGCTCAAGGGTGGAACAGATATAATGAAGGACGGCTCTGAGTGATCTGTCTGCTGCTGGAACTGGAACAAATGATTTTGGTTGACATTTGAGTTCTATCTAACCTCTTGTCCTACTACAGGCCTACCTCTCAATCATGTGTGCTCATTCGGAGGGAATCATGTGTGTTTGTGCTGCTGATGTTGAGAGGTCAATGAGTTATATAGAACATCCTCCAGCTATCCCCCCCACCCCCTGCTCTCTCTCTCTCTCACTCTCTCTCTCTCTCTCTCTCAGACAGTCTCTGTTATTTTCCCTCTCTGCCCTCTACTCTTCTTTCTATCTCTCCGTCTGTCTCTTGAGAAATGCCTCAACATCTCTCTTCTAGTCATTGCATCTCCTTCACTGCTGCTATTTTCTCTCTCCAAAGATGTTATTGAGGGGAGAAAGGCATATTTAATCTGCTGATGATAAAAATAATTTAAACATTTCCAACTCATGTTTTGTCCATGGAATGCCCTTCAGTTTTTTTGATTTCCCTTTTCCCCCCTCAGATTTCAGGGGCAGGTGGGGGGTCACGTTTCTACACAGCAAATTCATCAGAGTTAAATTCTCGGTGTTGAAGCATTTCAGAGTAAAGTGTTGACGTTAAAGAGTTAGATTTTGATAAATTAATATAATAAGAGTTAGAATTGATTTTATTCAGTGCGAAATCAAGGAGTTATCTTTTTTACACTTGGTGGTGTTATTTCCAACATCCGGGAATTCATGCAGCCCCTGTCACTGAAGAATTTTCCAGACGCCATTCTCCATCTGAGGTTTAGAACAGCAACTGGTGAGTCAAACTACCTAAATGTTGGTATTTTACTGACTTTCTTTAAGGAAATTCAGTTGTAAACATATTGTTAAGTTAATAACTTTAGAATGGAGTGACAATTTTAAACTTCTGCGGTTCATTCATGGTCGTTTGTGTAACGTTATCTAGCTTAACTGCATTAACGTTACTATTGACTTCTTTTCAAGAATATTTTTATATATGCTAACGCATACATAGTGCATAAAAACATCAAATGTTCATGTTCAACACATTTCTGTCACGCTTAATGCCCTTTTGTGCGTTGTTACCCATCTGTAAAATAAAATCGACACTTCTCCTTTAATTCCAAGCAAACTAGCGAGGGAATCCCCGGAGCAGCCTAGCCTACTCTGCCCGGATGCTAACGGCAACACAGGACGGTTTCCATGAGCTCTGGAGAGTTTCTAAAACATATCTGGTGAGTAAATGAACATATGCTTACTTGTAAAAGGCTTCCTGACTAAAACATATGATTGTTTGTTATCCGTGTATGTTAATTTGGTTATTTTAAACACCGCAGCCCTTTTAAACAGGTTCATTCGTGGCCGTCCATATACCGTTAGTCCATAGACTCGCATGATAACGTACGCTTGAATTATATTAAGTGTTGACAACCATTAAAGTCGGAATGTTAACATTAATGTCTTTAAATGTTTTTAAAAACCGCGTTTGCACTTTCTCAGACATTTGACGTTACAGAAGTCTCCCGGAAGTTGCGGGACTAACGTTAACGTTATCCCGCAAATGCACAGAGACTCCCAGATGCCCAAGTAGATGCCCGCAAATGAATGATAATCTCCCGGAAATCGCGCGTCTCCCGCCCGGTCATTAAACACTTTGCACACCCCTCTCCACCGCATCCCTCCCAGCTCTTTAGGTACGTCGCGCGCAACTCATCCCATTGCTCTTCAGGTTCTCATCTCTCCCGCTACCTCCCGCAAATCAACTCTGTATCCCCCGAAAATGACTTTTCCCAACTCGGGATGTCTGACGTTAGTAAGTTAGGCTATTTCTGTAGTCAGGAACATCTTAGTCAAGCTTTTTCTCCCGCATGATATTGTGCTTAAAACTATAGGCTAAACTTAGCATGTACTGTACACAACATTTCCGTTTTATTAAAGACAATTTAGTGCGTTGTAAACAGCCACCTGTCTGTAAAATTAATCAACTTATTAATATTTGAGCAGCCTAATGATAATACGGGTTTGATTTGTAGATTTATTATCAATAATCAACATCTGAATCAAAATATATCTGAAAAAGTGTGAGGCATACTTTGTGATGTTCATCTCTCTTTTTTATCTGAAGGTTATGCATATGTGTTAGATACTAATGTTTTGTTGTTTTTTAACAGCCACAGTTCTCTATACAATAACACAAGACCCTGTGACGGTGGCTGATTAGAGACGGATGGTGTATTTCCAGAGTTAGTGAAATGACCAAGCACACCTTCTTGGTCATATGTGGTGATAATAATGAAGGTATGTTTGATAAAGTTCTGTATTTGTTTCACAATAAGCTGAGAGGGTATTAGAGCATTAGAGAATAACAAATGACATGAAGGTGATAAGTTTTGTATTGTGGGTGAACTGTTACTTAAATAATGTTTTGCTCTTTGCTTTGCACTTTTCCTCTTCTGCTTATCCTAATATTTAAGATTATATTTGGACCTGAAACATCTGCTAGACTCCAGGAAAGGTGGCGTCAATACTGGTCCTGAAAGGGCCTAACAAGTTGAATCTGGTAAAGAAACATGCACGCACGCACACACGCACACACACACACACACACGCACACGCTTACAGAAAACTTTAGGTTTATGAATATATTTTACACTGTGGCCAATATTTTGGGGAAGTCAGCATCACTAAGTGATATAAAAGATTTTAAGCTCCTCTAAATTTTGCTCCAAGTGTTGTGTTAAATTCAGGATTCTGGACAGACAGCTGCCTGTTTTCCAGTTCTAGTCATAGTGGTTAAACCTAATTGTTTTTGGAGATCCAACAGTGATATATGTGTTTTTTCTACTTTTCCATATCCTGTCACCTCAACCAGCTGGGAGAGTCAAGTTGTGGATCAACATGAAGATTTTCAAAAGGTGAGTTTAGATTTCTTGAATGTTTTATTTACTTTAAATGTTCTTTTAAATGTATCATAGAATTTGATTGCAATTTGTTTTCAAACATTTATCTTAGTCATGCTGAGTCTTGAAGAGTTCTTAGAAGAGCATCACCCTATATCCGTGCATCAGGAACCACCAGACGAGCGATCAGCAGCTGCTACATCGTCATGGATAAAAAGGTCATCCTGTGGCTGGGAAGCACTTCATTCACAGGACATGCTTAATGAGATTTCCTAGCTCCAGTTTGTTTTCACACAAGTTTACAGCATTTATACCTTCATTTAAACTGCTGTGTTTGATTTGGAGGACCAAGGAAACACCAGAAGTGAAAGATTTGCACGCCAAGTTGTTTAAAATGTAATTTCAGAAGAAAACTATGCGTTCAGAAGAAAACTATGAGTGACGATACTGTATATTGAACTTTCAAATTGCTCTGATGAAACATCAAGTTTGGACCAAAGGACTGAAACAGCCTTTTTGAGCACTGGTCATACATATTTTGTTCATACTGTCTGTACTAATAAAACATTTAAAGCATATTTGACATTGTTGCATTTTAAAAACTGAATGAATTGTTGAAGTGGTGAATGTTTTCAAATAAAATGTTTTTTATTTTGTAATTTACAGTCTATTTGAGTTTTTTACCATATTTACACTCAAGAGAGTTGAATAAAATAATATATTACACCAGGCGGTGTTAAATATAGTTACATATTTTAACTCTGCCCAGAGTTAAAATTAACCCTTACTTCGGTGTCAATATGCCAACCCTTTTGAAAGTGTTGATTTAACTCTGTTTTGAGTGGACCCCATGAGACACTTTCAAAGTGTTGAAATTAACACCCATAGAGTTGTTTTGGGTCCCCATATTTTGCTGTGTATCCACGCAGCAGGCACATACTGGGCCAAGGAATAATGTATAGCGATTAAATATAGGCCTCCCAAAAACACCCAGCTGGATGTTACAGAGTACAGTTAGCCTATTACCATGGCGGATCATCGCGCTCTCTCTCATTTACACACACACACACACACAGCTGCATACAAACAAGACAAAAAGGGCAGTAGTGCAAAGCAGTAGTGCCCTCTTTCACACAAACACACACACACACACACACACACACTGCTGCATACAAACAAGACAAAAAGGGCACTAGTGCAAAGCAGTAGTGCCCTTTCACACACACACACACACACACACACACACACACACACACACACACACACAGCACTATGGCGAATGCGTGCACTCTTTCTCTTGGGAGTACCATATTGTTAGACCACCTGCTTTCAAATTACACCAGAGTTCTCAACCGCTTTCGCGTTTTATATGGAAATTTATTCCCAGGCCACAAGAAAACTGGTCGGGTCCAGCCGTGGAAATGCAGACCTCTAGTGCAGATCCAAATGTAGGGTTTACTAGCAGAATGGCCAGGCAAGCAACGGTTAACAATGGGGCAAACAGATGTATACTGGGAATCTAGAGTCATGATCAATAAACAGGCAGAGGGTCAAAAGGCAGGCAGCAGACAAAGTGAAACAAACAAAACAAAGCAAGGTTTAAACACAGAAGGCAAGGCTAGTAATGATAAGAAGTCAATGTTCACAATCAGTATAAAAAAGACTCAGCACTGCTGTGTGTGTGTGTGTGTGTGTGTGTGTGTGTGTGTGTGTGTGTGTGTGTGTGTGTGTGTGTGTGTGTGTGTGTGTGTGTGTGTGTGTGTGTACGCTGTTTAAATAATCCTGTAATCAGTCCTAAAAGTTTTTGCGGTTTCACAAAATTGTAGTCTAAATCAATTACTTGGATGGAATAAGTTATAACTGTTACTGTAACCATTGGAAACAACCATTAAGTAATTAAAAAACTATTTAACAATTCCACAAATCTCATTTTGTGTATTACTATCAAATTTAAAACATATACTGGAGAGATGTATCACTTTTGACATTACTTTTCTGTAAAAAAAGTAAAGCCAGTATGCCAGTAAAGTATGCCAGTAAAGTTGGAAGTTAATTTTTTTTTTTTTCAACAGAGAGCAAAACTTTCTTCCACTTTTCAATGTCCCATGTTTGGTGCTCCCTTGCAAATTCCAGTTGTTGTTTTTTAGGCCTTGGGCTGCAGTCAGCATCAGTAAGGGCCTTAACTTGGGTTGAGGATCTGCCTGTGTCTTCTCAGACAGCCGATCGGATCCTCCGGCTTAGTGTAGGGGAAATGTTTTGGGGTCTACCACTTGACTCTTTTTTTCCTATAACCCTCAGGATCTTTTAAGCAATTTTAAATGACTTTGACCTACTGCGTCCAACTTTGTTTTTTACGTGTTGCACTTGAGTCTTCATTTGTCATTTTAAAGCAGCACTTACAACCTGATTACGATCCACCAGCGCAAAATGTGAATACTTGAAATGTTTCCCCCCTAATGTTTCTAAAGATTTTGCTCAGGAGTGAATATCAAAAATATTGGGCATGATATTTGAGGCTTAGATAAAAAAGAAACACATTTAAAATATGCATGACCTGAGAAGATAAATCTGTACCGAATGTCTCAATAAATGCATTTTATGAAATAAACCCTTGTTAAGCATACAGAAGAAACTCCTGATAAGCCACTAGGCAGGTTTACAGCACATGTACTCCAAAGCATGATAAATCTGGACAAATTGAAAGTGAAATTAGCATTACAAAAACAGCTGTGTGGTCTGCCTGTACAAATGTCTGCAGAGCCGGTGTTCACGGTTGGGTAGTTCACCACTGTTTCATAGTCACAAAAAAAAACCTATTAAATGTGAAATGCACAATATCTGGCCTTTAATTTGTTTTTCTGGCTCATTTGTAACAGTATTTTTTTTTTCTAGGCAGTTGAGGGACTCTTTGAGGACATCACCTTAAACGTCTTTTTCTAGCATTTATACTTATCACCCTCCATCTCTTTCTCAATCACCTTCGCTAAAGAAACCTAATAAAAGCTGATACTTGATGTTGTTGGGACGTTTCCAATTCACAATGATTTCAAACACCATGAAACATGTGCATTGGAATTGACTTCTGTAAATTTAGAATTTGCAAAAAACTTATTTCACATGGACTCAAAGTATTGCTCAGCTAGAATTATTTAAGCAAGGTTAAGCCTGAAATAAAAAGCCATTGATAATTATGGAAATGTTTCTCTTACAGTTTTTCTTCTCGTAAAACTGATTTACTGATGACAATCAATTTAGCAATAGAATACAATATCGTTAAAAATATCTGTAAACTTGTTTTTTTTGTTGTTGTTGTTAAATTGAATTTAATTGCATTTTTATTTGACAGATTTAAACAACCTGTACAAAATACAAGTATCCCATACATCTTGAAATAAACCATCGAGGATAAAAAAAAGACAAAATAAAACCTTTTTTACTTCCATTGCCGTCCAATCCATAAAACAAACACTACCCACTCAAAACAAATTACGTATGGTGTTTGTTCAAACTATTTATTTAAAATAAGCTGAAACAACACAATTCTTGAGGGCTTTTTTAAATAAGGTTTTTTAATTCCTTCATATTGTCCCAACACAAATTGATTGTATGGAACCCAGCATTTTTTACACAGTACACACACTACAGTGTATGTATATATGTATATATATATGTATATATGTATATATATATATATATATATATATATATATATATATATATATATATATATATATATATATATATAAATAAAACACACTCACCCACCATGCTTACTTACTGACGTATAATTATCAAACATTAAACCTCAACTCTTTTATTTTCTTGATTAATTTTGGTAGTTTGTTCCACATAACTGCACTAGTGTATAAAACAAATTCTTCTCCACTAAACTTCTAAACATAAATAAACAAATATTTAAATACCAACCCCAATTTATTCTGCATTGTACTTGTAAAACATTGATCTTTCCTCCAACAGCTTTCAATATTGAAACATTTGAAACAAACAAAAAAATTTTAATAGTTTTACATTTTAATAGTTGTGGAATTTTTAGTGTAAAGTAAGATATTGTCTGGGCTGTTGTTGCAAATTACTGTGCAAAATTTACTTTGAAATTTTATTCACATATACAGAGCAACAGATAATAACTAATAATAACAACTTCTAGTTGATCATTTAAAAAAAGGCCAAAGTTAGATTTTTCAAATAAATCGCCTGTTGAACTGCATCTCAATCATCACAAATACTGCTGAAGACCTACTGGAATCCACATAGACCCAAGATTCTCACAGAAATCAGTCAAGTTTGAAGAAAAAACATGGTTTGGGGTTACATTCAGCCTTTGTGCGAGAGATCTGCAGAGTGGATGGCAACATCAACAGCCTAAGCTATCAAGACATGTGTGCAGCCCGCTACATTACAAACTACAGGAGAAGGCAAATTCTTCAGCAGGATAGCACTCCTTCTCATACTTCAGCCTCCACATTAAAGTTCTTGAAAGCAAGGAAGGTCAAGGTGCTCCAGGATTGACCAGCCCAGTCACCAGACATGAACATTATTGAGCATTATTGAGTCTGGGGTAAGATGGAGGAGGAGGCATTAAAATTGAATCCAAAGAATCTTGATGAACTCAGGGAGTCCTGCAGGAACGCTTTATTTGCTATTCCAGATGATTAATAAGTTATTTGTGTCATTGCAGAAATGTATGGATGAAGTCCTCCAACTCATGGAAGTCGTACATAATTTGAAATCTTTTTACACTGCACTATGACTTAATATTCAATACTGTACATTATTTCTTTTAAGTGACAAGACTTTTGTCTATACAAAGTCAGATCTTACTGTCCTAATTAAATAATGAAAAAAAATCAAGGCATGATTACATTTTATTTTGGTTATGGTTAGTAGGGTTAGTAATCTAGAGGTCTTTGCCCTTCATACAGTATAAGCTACTTCTGATACCAAATGATCAACAAGAAGTCAAGTTATTATTTGATATTCCTAAAACTTGGATCCAAACTAAAATGTCAATAAAGGTCACTTTGTTTTTTCAATATTAAAAGTTGACAGATCAGAGATAAAAGTCTCTTAATAATTAATAAAAGAAACACAAACACAAACACAATTTAATGATTAAATAATGACAGATATTTAAGTTTTGGGCGAACTGTTCCTTTAAGATGAAGGGTAACATTTTATTTAAAGACATTCAGTAAGATTAAATTCTTTCAAGAATGCAATAAGCAAGCAAACAAACAAACAAACAAACAAATAAACATTAATAGTAATATACAACTAAAATAACATTATAAAACATTGGCAACTCAATAAGCAAACAACTACATTATATGAAAAGTGTCTGTGCTAGGAGAGGTTAAATATGCATGACCCAGCTTAGATATACAGTACATTAGTAAATAAATAATGAACTGTTTATTCTGTGGACAAAATGATTTAAGTGTGGAACATGATAATTGTAAGCTGTGTCTCCCAAGAAAAGTATTATCTGTGTGGTGCTTCTGCCTGTGGAGAACAATGCATTTTTTTGGTAATGTTACATAATGGTTATTGATACAAATAAAGAGCATTAGAGCAATTTTTTTTTAGCAGATGTGGTTCCTGGAAGGATTTTTAAAATACTTTGTTAAAGCCTTAAGCTTTAAGCCTTGAACCAAATCAGTTACAAAAAGCTACATTACACGTTTTTTTATGAAGCAAAGAAATATATGAAGGTCAGAAAAAATAGACAAAGGTACAATGGAGCTTTCAAGTCATGTCGGATAAGTCATATTTGCAAGTTAACTGCCTATGGATGCCACCAAAAAATCATAGCGGGTGGGATACTCAAAATTTTCTCTAACCTATGCTCTGGTTTCCCCCACAGTCCAAAGACATGTGCTATAGGTGAATTGAATAAGCTAAATTGTCTGTAGTGTATGAGAGGGTCTGTGATGTGTATGTTTGGGTGTTTCCCAATACTGGGTTGCGGCTGGAAAGGTATTTGCTGCATACAACATAAGCTGGAATAGTGAGCAGTTCATTCCGCTATGGTGACCCCTGTTAAATATGGGACTAAGCCAAAGAAAAATGAATGATTGAATATACCAATATAAATCTTACTATATGTATAAATAACTGTTGTGGGTTGTCAGTGAAAAAAACCCAACTGATGTGAATTATTTGCTTTTCATTTTCTTTCAGCAGAGTAAACAAACCCTGCTGTATTTTCTTGTTATTTATTAAAGGTAGCATCATCGTTTGCTGACAAGAGATTTGAACGCATGTGACGTCATTATTATGAACATCCCAGGAGGAAGCAGCACAAGATTTAATAAAGAACAATACCATAAACCAGGGGTGCTTAACGGTTGTTGCTAGATACGGTTGCAGTCAGAAGATATTGTGAATTATTTATATAATTTATAAAATTTTCCATTTATTATATTTTATTAACGTCTACCCCCACCCTAACCCTAAACCCAACCGTCACAGTAACTTAAAAAAGTAGTTGTACTGAGTATTTATTTATTTTCTTTTCGGCTTAGTCCCTTTATCTGGGGTTGCCACAGTGGAATGAACCGCCAACTTATCCAGCATATGTTTTATGCAGCGGATGTGCTTCCAGCTGCAACCCATCACTGGGAAACATACATACACACTCATTCACACAAATACACTACGGAAAATTTAGCTTACCCAATTCACCTGTACTGAATGTCTTTGGACTGTGGGGGAAACCGGAGCTCCTGGAGGAAACCCATGCGAACACGAAGAGAACATGCAAACTTCACACAGAAATGCCAACGGACCCACCCGAGGTTCAAACCAGCGACCTTCTTGCTGTGAGGCGATCATGCTACCCACTTCGCCACCGTGACAACCTGTACTGAGTATTATGTTATTTATTAAATTACCCAATAAATTATATTTTATTAACACTTACCTCCACCCCAACCCTAAAGTAAACTGGCACAGTACTGTAAAAATATTAGTTATTGGTATACAGTGTTACAAAAATGATGCTATATTGGCATGTGTATCTGCAGCTGTATCCCCTCTAGACATTACCATTCTCAACCCTGTTCCTGGAGCTCAACCTTTCTGCAGAGTTCAGCTCCAACCCTAATCAAACACACCTGAACTAATTAATTAAGACCTGAACAGCAGATCATTACAGGCAGGTGTTTGATATGGGCTGCAACTGAAATCTGCAAGAAGGTAGATCTCCAGGAACAGGCTTGGTCACCTCTGCCAAAAACAATTGCGAATTAACTAAACAAACACCCCTTTATCGTCACTTTAAACCATTGTTTCCTTTTAAATAATTTTATATAGGAAGGTTTTGCAGGTGAAGCATTGTAAATGACAGTTACTGTAAAGCAGGGGTCACCAAACTTGTTCCTGGAGGTCCGGTGTCCTGCAGATTTTAGCTCCAACCCTAATTAAACACACCTGAACAAGCTAATCAAGGTCTGTATACTTGAAACACCCAGGCAGGTGTGTTGAGGCAAGTTGGTGCTAAACCCTGCGGGGCACCGGACCTCCAGGAACGAGATTGGTGACCCCTGCTGTAAAAATAACATTTTTTGAGACTGACTCAATTATCCCATTCACAGTACTCAAATTAAAAGGGTCACAAAACACATTTTTAAGAAGGATATTAATTCATTTTAATCATCATAAAAGGTGAATAGAACAGATTTCTGTGTAAAACTCTGCTGTCAACATTCATTTTTAAAATTATTTAAGCAACGAGATCAAATTTTGGAGTCTGTTATATTTTTTGTTTATATATGTTTTGATTGAAAGAACAGTTCAACATTTTGTTAATATAAACATTATAAATAATGTAAATGACATATAAATAAGTTTAGCCTGAGGTGAATAAACTTCTGCATAATTGTTTTGCATTCAATGTTTTACAAGTAGGTGACACAGTGGCGCAGTAGGTAGTGCTGTCGCCTCACAGCAAGAAGGTCGCTGGTTCAAGTCTCGGCTCAGTTGGTGTTTCTGTGTGGAGTTTGCATGTTCTCCCTGCGTTCGTATGGGTTTCCTCCAGGTGCTCCAGTTTCCCCCACACCCCAAAGACATGCGGAACAGGTGAATTGGGTAGGCTACATTGTCCGTAGAGAATGAGTGTGTGTGGATGTTTCCCAGAAATGGGTTGCGGGTGGAAGGGCATCCGCTGCGTAAAAACGTGCTGGATAAGTAAGCGGTTTATTCTGCTGTGGCATCCCCGGATAAATAAAGGGACTAAGCCGACAAGAGAATGAATGAATGAATGAATGAATGAATGAATGAATGAATGAATGAATGAATGTTTTACAAGTAGATTTTTGCTAAGAATATAGTGAGAACAAAGTTTTAATTCACTGAAAGCCTTCAATCTGCATCATTTAAATATATCGCAACATTTTCATGTGAATTATTCAGGTCGATCTCACATGGAAACGTAACTATTTTTGTATTGTCAGAAAAACAGCTAGATCAATTTAATTCATATAAAGTTGAAATTTTTTTTAAAAGGAGGCATGCCCCCGAATCCCACCCCCTACCTTCCGCTCATTAGGGAAGTGTAAACCATACAAAAATGTCCAAATGAGATCATAAAAATAAATGTGAAATATTCACATACAGTGATGTAATGTAGTTGTAACAGTGAAGTACTTACTCAATATATATTGAATGTTTAATAAAATGTGTGTTAATTAAATCATGTTTGAGACGATTGTATGCCAATGGTGTTCGCTTTTAAAAAATTAGCAAAAAAAAAACTGCGATTTTAAAATATTTGTGTTTTCAGGCCTCCATAATCTTGCTGGTGATGTATAAATGAACATTCAGAGCTTCCATAAAATCTAGTTTGTTGAAATTGTTGCCGTTTAATTATGTAAATGAGCTAATATTTGTGAGCTAATGTGGGAAGCTGATTTTCAGGAAGTTTTTAAAGATTTGAAAATTTTTGGCTATTTTTTGAGATGATGACAGTCATATATATGTCCCACATTGCTAAAACACTATTAAGACATATATATAATCCATTTGTGTTATTTCGAGCAAATTCGTTTTTCTGGTTTGAAAATAAATTCTGAAGCCACGTCACAGCGATGAGATCCTTGTGTAAATTCCAGCATGGAGACTGGATGTCTACCAGCCAGTACAAAGTCTTTGAGTTTTTTTTTTATCATCAATTCATGAGAAAGACTTGGTTCAAACCAATCAGCGCGCTCTATTGTGATTGAGTACAACTTAATAAATATGCATGATAGCTTCGAGGACTGTTTTTACCTGTTACAGTGTTCAAACAGCAGAGAGGTGACACGTTGGGTTGCCAACTGTAATTAAAACAAGTGGAAGAAGAAGAATTGTTTGGAAACATGGGTCGTCAGTGTTGTTTTGATAAATGTGCCAAAACAACGTTTTTTTTTTTCCATTTCCCCGCTTTGAGAGCGCATCTGGCGTATGAACCCACATGTGTGGATTACAGTGGTCTGCTAACACGCAACAAAAATATCTTTGTAAGGAACATTTGTTACCCATTGTTGTAAATGAGGGCGATGCCAATCCTCTTGTGCACCACCAGAGGGAGCCATCGCCCGAAATCTAATTCGACTCACGGACTCAAATTCCCATAAGCCCTGCTACCTGGCACTGATTGCGGTCCAGGTGCCTCTCATCAGCTCAGCGTATATATACCACACTCACGCTCTGGTTCTTTGCGAAGTCTTGATTTGCCCTGCTGTCATTTCTGAGCGTTCTATACTCCACATCCCGGACTGATCTGTACTTCTGACCCTTTGCTCGACTCTACGATTAAGAAGGACATCTGCCTGCCCCTGATCTCCAGCCTGTTATTCTCACGAAGTAAGATATCTGCCTGCCTTTGACCTCTTGCCTGTCCCTCGTTTTGACTCCTGGATTGCCCTTTGTTATTGTTTGTATGTGTGATTTTAATAAAGCTTGCAAATGGATTCAATGCCTTCTGACTCATCACAACACCCATAAGCTTTTAGAACCTGGAAATGGTGAAATCTGGATTTGCAACTTGCCTCCTTTCAAAAAAAAAGACGCAGTTCCAGTTCGTGTTTGTTTATGATTATTCAGAGGCAAAGTTAGTTCGTACCATCAGCAGTACTTTTTCACTTTTTAAAGACATACTTTAGTCAAAATTTTTTAGCTACTAAGTTTACAGTAAGTTAATATAATTACAATGTTATAGACTGAAAGATCTTTAAATGTTGCTCTCCAAATGTAAACACATTTTTTAAACTGGTCTTGTAAGATTTTCACCGCATTTTGTGACAGAGTAGTCTATGTAGACATTACTGTTTGACACTATTCTCTGCACCTACCGAGTCTCTGCATCTACCAAGAAATGTGGAGGGATTTTTCCTCTTGTACAGCATGTGATATCAAATTCCATCAAAACAGCACTCTTCCAGCAGTTCATACTCGCATCCAATGTCTCGCTTGTCATGGGAGGCATGCATAAAATATTCCTGAATGAAAGTGCCAAACTACAGATAAAGTCGACCAATTTAAAAATGAAACACCCGTCACCCATCTGTATATTGACTGATCGATTGCTTTTGTTTCCTATATTGTGTAAACTTATTGTACGTTATACTTTTATAACAGTCACTGTTGATTATTGAAACTGATGTTCAGCAAAAGAGGATTGTATTTTCAATGATAATGAAAGGAGGCAGTAATGTTATAGGCTCTGTTTTGTTATTAATATGCATAGAGTAAGGATGACGCACATATAAATATGTAGCTACACGATGCCTCAACATTTTTGGTGTTTGTTAAGTTGCCAATATCAAAATGAAAATATCAGTTTCTTTAATTATGTTTTCAATTTATGTGAAACAGCGTAGCCAGAGTGATGTGAATGAGGTTATAAAGTAGTCTACACTTTTTCCTGTGAAGATTTACCCGATGTGTACTCGGGAGTTTGTTTTCCATTTCAAACTTGCAAAGTCTGAACTCACAAGGAGAGGATGCAGGACTGATCTGTGTGTAGGCTACTTAATATTGAGGAAAAAGCCCCAATTAAATAGGAGAATGCATGTAGCCCCGCCTCCGTTTTCAGATGTCTCTTTTTTCCTCCATCCAAACTGACAAGGAGTAGCAACATTTTAGAATGAAAACAGCCACTTCACTGTTTTCAAAACGCTCCGTTTTCAGCGCTCAAAAAGTCCGAAGTAGTGTGGACGGATGGCAAAACCGTAGCAAAACTTGTGCATTTTTAAAACTAAAACATATTAGTGTAAATAGGGCCTTAGTCACTGTTTATCTCCTGTGTCTGTTTTGCCGCTCTAAAAATCAGCATATGCATGCATTGAAACTCCCCTTTTCATGCAAACCTTTCCTCTTTCGCCACTCAACACTCTAACTTAAACAAAGCTGGACTCACCCACTTTTCTCACTTTTTTAAACTAAAGGTGTGAAAACACCCTGCTGAGACAGAGGGTGGGGTGAGCTTCATGGCTTTTTCTAATTGGTGGAACTTTCTTCACAGCATTATGGGTAAAGAAGTTTTAGTTAACACATTCCAGTAACACACACAATTGTTTACAAAACACGTACTGTAGTTGTTAGTCGTTAAAATTTAGATTTAGTCATTATTGTAAAATCACTTTCTCTATGGAGAAGATAAATTAAGTTTTTACTTACGAAACCCAACCCTTGTACTCAATAGAAAACAGCTGTCTATGCATGCAAAGAATAAGAGCCTAAAGGACTTTGTTTCAGTTAACAAAAGCATTAAAAGACTCTGCAATGATGAAATTTCCAAGGAAAAGTATTTCCATTTTTTTCAAAAAACATGAACAAAAACATTCTGGGAGAAAGTTTTACTTGTGGGATTTACTAATGGGGGAAAAATCTTGAAAACCTGAGAAACTAATCCATTTCACATCTGAGACATGCAGTAGAACATTTGTCAGCCCCACCTGCACTTGTTTTTTGTTTTGTCTGCGGATGTGCGTGAGCTGAATAAACGCTTTGATGTTATTTATTTTGTTCTCCTTCATTCATTGTCAATTAATCACACATCAGTCACTGTTCTTGAGCTCCAGGAGCGACTAGACAAAACACAAAAACAAAACATCTTTATTCACAAATTAAGACGTCTGAAAATGAAAATAATACAGTCTAAATCACGGTGAGCAAAAAATCAAATAAACAAAACACCCCTGATTATCCATTCAAACCATTGTTTCCTTTCGAATCAATGTACGTGGGAAGGTTTATTCACCTTCATACATACAAAATCAATACTAGATTTCCATCCTTGTTATCCGTTTCTTCCTGTACGCACATCCTCTCCGGACTATAATCAAGCCACATCAATAACAATGCATGCTTGCATAAAGCTTTTATGAATCACAATACTGTGTTCTGAATGCCATATTAAACCCTCGATGGTGGGAACAAGATAATTTATACGTGCGGTTCTCAAGTTGCTCTTAATTCCAAGAAATGAACTTTTGCCTGAATGAAACATTTCTCCACCGGAGGTAAACAAATCACATAGGTGGCTAAAAAATTAATTAGGGCTTGAACAGCTTGATGTTGTTGCTTTTGGCAAAATCGAAGAATTATTCAGCTTCTTAATAACTTTAGTTTAAACGTAGCCAGCAGTGGCCAGGAAAAAAAAACAAAGCCGCCACTTAGTCTCTCAAGGCAAATTCTTGGCCACATTATCTCTGCAGACCCAGCTTCAGCAAACCTCTGTCTCACTCTGTCTGACACCTTGTCGTGTTCTTGACATTTCTTTTTCATTCCGTTCTGCTTAGCTTTTCCATTAAAACAGAGATTTTATGCTCTCTAAACTGTTGCACATGCAGTATTAAGAGAAACATGAAAATGCAATGAAGAAAATACACCCATAATTCAAAGCACTGCAAACATCCGCCTCTATCCTATGTGTTTTGTTTCTATTATAACAGAAGTTTTAACTGTCGCCTAAATGTTCCTTTTAGGAACATACAGGGCTCTATTTTAATGATCTAAGCACATCGTCTAAGGCGCATAGCGCAGGTGCACTTATGGCATGTCTGAATCTACTTGCTATTTGAGCTAAATGTTAAATGAAACTAAGGGCCCACTCACAATTGATACAGTTGCCTTGACCTGAGCACGCTTACATCATCGATGACGTGACTGTTCAGTTTAACAGAAAGAGAAGCACTCTCGCTCAGCACAGTGGACATTGCTTTAGTTATGTTGTTATGTATTATAATTAAGGGTTTTGGGATGCAGTGATATGCAGTCAATTACTTTGCCGAACAGATCCACCATTTTCGACGCTCATAAATTATTAAAAAAGTCCTCGTGCTGCAGGTATTATGAGGTTTCTTGAAGGTGTAGCTGATGTGCAGCGAGGGGTTTGCACCCTTAATAAACCACGACAGTTTGTGTTCATTGAAAATAAAAAGATGATTAATAAATCCAAAACAAACAGTCATCTAAATGACATTGCGTCTTCAGTTTCTGGCTTAGGTGTACTTTGTACTCACACTACAAGTGTACCGCGCCAAAACAGAAGTCAACGTACTCTAGCACAACTCTTCCTCGTCCAGGGCTGGCCAATTGATTCAGAGCACTTCTCAAACAAATCGGGAAATGCGGCTGGGCACAGTTTGGATAGCATAGTGTGAGTACGCCCTGAATGCTATTTTAAATATAGGGGAAAAATAGTTGGTGCATCAGGCGCATGGTCTAAAAGGGTTGTGCTTATTCTTTTCATGAGTTATGGGTGGGCGACACGGTGGCTTAGTGTTTAGCACTGTCGCCTCACAGCAAGAAGACATGCGGTACAGGTGAACTGAATAAACTAAATTGGTCGTAGCATATGTGAGACTGTATGGGTGTTTCCCAGTACTGGTTTGTAGCTGGAAGGGCATCCGCTGCATAAAACATATGCTGGATAAATTGGCGGTTCATTCCACTGTGGCAACCCCTGATGAATAAAGGGACTAAGCCAAAGGAAAATGAATGAATGAATGATTTATGGTTGTGTTTCGTGTGTAACATGCATTAAACCAATCGGAACCCTCTTCTATTATTTGTTTTAAGAGTGAATTGCAGTAATGCCATGGTGTATTTGCCATTTACATGGCAGACTTTGTAAGCAGAAAAAAATAAACAAATCACTGGCGAGGTTATCTGACCAATCAAAGTAGAATAGACTCTAAGAAGGATGAAGTTTAGAGAGAGTTGATTCTAATGAACTATTTCACACCATATTAACAAACTATTATTATATGTACAGTTTGTAATCTTTTTATAGGACACCTCTAAATTATTATTTTTTTAAATAAAAGCATGCCATAAATCAGATTCTAGTGCTCTCAAAATCTGCTCCAACAATATTGTTTGGATTGTTGAGAGTTTTTTATACATAACTTTAATTTAATTTATTGGAGTGTTGCAAATATTTTATTTTTGTAGTGTATATATAAACTTACAGAGAACTTAGTACAGTAATGGGTCATTTGCTTGTACTGTAGCAATACCAGAGCTAGGGCTATACAATTAGCACAACTATTTTTTTTTTTTTGTTTACTGTGGTTCAAAAACACTATAAGTAACACTATATTTACTATAAATTATTGTAGTTTTTTTATTTTGCAGTTTTAGCGTTAAATACAGCTGTACAGCCTTTGTCAGGATTTTTTTTTGTCTGATGAAAAAACTAAAAACGGAAATATTATAACTCAGTTTACCCACACTTGCTAAGTAAAAACATTTATTTATTACACCAAAATCCACAACATATAATGGTGAATGACCTCAAAAATCAACAACAGTTCAACTGTGATTCTTTAGAGCTCAATAGTATCTAGTTTAACGGTGGGCTAACTTTAGCGTCCTTTCAACCTGTGCTATATGTGACCTATATATGTGGTGGAATCCAGTATACCTATTATATATACTGTAGCATAAACATTGGTACAAAAGCAGCTCTGAAGATTTTATATTCATTCAGAGTCACTGACCCTGAGCTGAAGATATTTGAGAAAAGACTTCTTCCAGCTCACAGTTCCTCAGATCTATAGAGCAATATTGCATTGCCATGAAAGAGGTGATTTCTGCAGGTTACTCAAACTATTGTGAAAGCATTACTTTAACCCATGGATCATTTTCAGCAGTCCCTCAAATGCTTGCTCAGAAAGCAGTAAACACAACCTTTGCCCAAGAGCCCTGACTGAAAGACAAAAGACGAGTGCATTTGGGATTCTGTTTATAGATAAATGTCTAAACATCCTCTGAAGCAATCCAGCTGCTGAATATTTCATTTATCCAGGGGTTCACACTGATTCTCATATTCGATTCTGGTTCAATCTTGTTTAAATAGGGAAAGTGTCAGAAAATTACTTCTTTAGGGTCAAGCTGAACTGCATAAGCAACAACTGACCATAGAGGCCATTTGGAAAAACAAATAAGTCAGAATCTCATTTAGAGCCAGTCTAAGACAGTTATTTAAATATTGCATTCTAGTAATAAGGAAAATGGGGCAACACAGTGGCTCAGTGTTTTGCGTTGTTGCCTCACAGCAAGAAGGTTGCTGGTTTGAGGCATGGCTGGTTGACATTTCTGAGTGACGTTTGCATGTTTTCGCTGTGTTGGCGTGGGTTTCCTCCGGGTGCTCTGGTTTCCCCCACAGTACAAAGACATGCGCTATAGGTAAATTGAGTAAACTAAATTGGCTGTAGTGTATAAACGTGTGTTGAATGAGTGTGTATGGATGTCTCCCAGTACTCCGCTGGGTATTCCCAGGCATCCGTTGTGTAAAACATAGGCTGGATAAGTTGGGGGTTCATTCCGCTCTAGCAACCCCTGATAAATAAAGATACTAAGCCAAAGGAAAATGAATGATTGGATGAATAAGTAAAATTTACATGCTTATTTATTTATTTATTTTTACTTTGACCATAATATTAGATATTATGTATTGTTGCAATAGATTATTGCCAAAAAAAAAAAAAGATCATATTTAATATTTAATCAGAGTCTGGCCTTTTAATATAAAAGGAAAAAAAACTTTCAAAAAGGAAAAAATATCCAGTTTAGTGAAATCAAGGTATGGTTGTTATTTGAATCAGATAATAGTATAATAGTGTGAATGTTCGTTAAAAGAAAGTTCAAAATTTTGACATTGTGGCGCAGTGGGTGTCCCCCACAGTTTAAAGACGTGGTATTGACCTTATTCTAAAATGCGGAAGTGTGCCTGTTTTCGTGATTGTCTTAGAACTTCCGTTTCAGTCGCCTATGGGAGAAATGACAAGGAATAATAAACGGCAAAAAACGGTCAAACTACTTGCTCTACAAACAAATGTTTGCATGACTATACAGACCAAGTAGAATAATATAATAAGAAAATATCAGTTTGCAACATCAAACAGCGAAACGAGCAGTTTTTAATGTCTAAAAATGAATGGAAGTGAATGAGACCGGAAGTCTCGTGCCAAAAAGATTCAAATAACAGCACCCGCTCGTCTGCGGAGAATAAGGTCAATAGGTCAATTGGGTAAGCTAAAAACTGTCCCTAGTGTATGAAAGTGAATTAGTGTGTGTGGGGATGCTTCCTAGTGATGGGTTAGAGCTGGAAGGGCATCAGCTGTGTAAAATGTATGCTGGATAAGTTGGCGGTTCATTCCACTATGATAATCCCTGATAAATAAAGAGATTAAGCTGAAAGAAAATGAATGAATGAACAAATTCTTTCTTTTTTTATTCTTTCATGCTTTCTTTTCTATTATTTTTCTTATTCATAGTTTTCTTTCTTTCTTTCTTTATTTCTTTCTTTCTTTCTTTCTTTCTTTCTTTCTTGTTCACCTGCTTCTTTTCTTTATGTTTTTGTTGCAAAGAGCATTGTTAAAATGTCTTTTTGAGTTTGAGGCACTGATCACTTTTCACTTTATATATTTTGTCGTTGTTCATCTTCTTTTACTTTCATCAATCATTTGTCCTTTTGTTTTTCTTGCTTCTTGCATCTGTTCTCTGTGAATGTCACGAAAGTGCCATCTTTTCTTCGTTTGTTCTGTCACTCGTTTTTTTTTTTTTTTTGGTGTTTTTTTTCCCATCCCTCTCATCTCCATCTTTCTCAGAGGCTGATTGACTCGGAGGGAGATGAGAAGTGGAGTGCGGGTGTGCAGCTGAGTGAATTCCCTCGTTTGGTCTGACAGCAGGAAGTTAATGACCCACATTAGATAACAGCAGCGAGCCGATTACAGGCCTGGGCTGTTCGGGCGGCTCAAGGTGTTAATGTAAGCATGCTAAAGCTGGCCTGCTGTCGGATAGAGAGGGGCTGGAGCTGCTGTGGTGCTGTATGCATGTGTGTGTCTCTGTGTGTGCGTGTGTTCGGGCTCTGCTGGGAGCTTTGCAGGTGTTAATGTGGATGGAGAGCCGGGTGTCAGAACTCAATCTAAACAGATGAGTGTTTTCTCTGAGTCAGAGCAAAGCAGAAAGCGCTACCTCAGAGCAACGCCTTCAGATGAGAACGAATGAGCAGGAATAAGGGTGCATGTACACTAATGCGATTGATTGTATTTTGTAATGGCGTTTTACAAGTAAAATGATCTTTGTCTAGCCTGTTCAGACCCAATTAGGTTCCAGGTTTCTGAAAAATGTAAAAGTATGTTTTCACAGTTCTTGAGGCTCCTATAAATCAGAGCAAATTATAATAATAACAATTCAACACCCTTTAAGTTTATTTTTGTCCATTTCAATGGACATCAGATCAGACCAATTGTACTTCCTGAATATTATACCCACATAAAATATAAAAACCATACATGATTGCTGGTAAAATCTTGAAATTTATTTTTAAAATCACAAACATCAATAATGTAACATTTTTACTTTCATTTTGAGGTTTTTGTTGTACAGACTGCACCTTGTTTATAGCAAAATGTATCTTCATCATAATAATGTCCACATATATTTCCATCTGCTAATATGCTCAAGAACTTCAAGATCTGTATATTCTGCATTTGAAACAGCATATGATTAGTACATCGATATAGTCTTTTTTCAAGAGTTCACACTTAGCTGATGATTGATTATAAAGCTTGTTTGGCATGCCGTCCCGAGAGAGAGCCCTGAGCTCATAAGACCCTTAAGCACAGGGTTCCCTCCCGTTTGCAAGGCAAAAGGGGAGTTTGAGCTCAGGTAGATCTCAAGAACTACCCTGCTGTAGTAGCTAATGAACAGATAGTGATTGCTCTAAAGAGATAACTTCTTACTAGGAGCATGTCTATGGTGCAGATTTGGATTAGTCAATTAACTTAAGTTGCATGTTTTTGGACAGTGGGAGGAAACTGGGGGGAAACCCACGAGAGCATGGGGAGAACGTGTAAACGTTGGCTGGCTTGTTAAGGACTAGAACCAGTGACCTTCTTGCTGTGAGGCAACAGTGCTAACCACTAGGCCACCGTATGGGGAGGGATTCTTCAAAGAGAAGATGGCTGTTATGAACTTTGGATAATTATAGTGGCTTAGGAATCGTCTGATTGGTGGATCATAAATTGGATAATGCAGGACCAGCCGCAAGCATTCATAAGCATGTGATCCTCTCGAAATTAGTTCATAAATAAACTTCACTTATATAAAAAAGTTCAATCGGTATTACTGGAGATTTACTTTCAGTAACAGATTTTGAACCCATTGTCCATCCTAATGGACAGATATATTTGAAAAAAACATCATAAAGATTTTGGTCACACTTTACAATAAGGTTTATTAATTAAAGTTAACTAATGCATTTACTAACATGAACAAACAATAAACAATGCATTTACTACTGTATTTGTTCATGTTAGTTAACGTTAGTTAATGAAAATACAGTAGTTCTTTGTTAGTTCATGTTAACTCATGGTGCATTAACTAATGTTAACAAGCATGGACTTAAATCTTAATAATGCATTAGTAAATGTTCAATTATGATTAATAAATGCTTTACATGTGTTGTTCGTGATTAGTTCATGTTAGAAAATGCATTAACTAATGAACCTTATTGTAAAGTGTTACCAAGATTTTAAACTTTAATTGGTAAGCGTAATCCCTCTTTTTTTTACATACAATCTACAGTATGAGCTATTGGCAAACAAATCTATAAATCTGAATAAAAACATTATAAATGTGGCTTATGTCTGTGTCTGGGGTGAAGTGATGCCATGCTGCTTTTCAGTGTAGTGGATTTTTTTTAAATTACAACATGCCAAGCCTTACCACCATTTGATTGGATGACAATCTCTCATAGACTGTAGGCTTTAAATTAGATGAAATGCACAAGAACCACAAAAACATGGGTTGACATGCGATGTCCATTGTAATGGACACAGGGTCAGAAGGGGCTAGACTGGTATTTCCACTACATTCCACAAATATTACAAGATGCTGTACATTTTTAGTCTAGTGCTAAATTGTAGCCTATAGATGGTGATTATATTAAAACTAGTTACACAGGCAATCAGAGTGTAATTTTTTTTTTATAGTTTTTAAAAGTTGAAGACAAAATTATTTGCCCTCCATTAAAATTGTACATACTTTCAAACATATTCAAAGTGCTGTTTTTAAACAAAATTGTTTTAATAATGAATTTCTTTTGTCTTTCTTGTGATGACAGTATAATCATTTAACTAGCTGTTTCTTGACTAACAATATTGATCTTTAACCTTTATTTTAAAAAGTCACTTTTATTGCAGCCAAATTAAAACAAACTAAGACTTTATCTATACCGCATGTCTTTGGACTGTGGGGGTAACGAAAGCACTGGAAGAAACCCACTCAAACACAGGGAGAACATGCAAACCCTACATAGAAATGTCAACTGATCCATAATGAACATTTATTATCTAAAGAAAATTTAAGGCATTTGATTTTTCGCAGTGTAAAAAAAAACAAAAAAACATTTAAGTTTGAAGCAAATCCTTTAAATATCCTTAAATATTACAAAACAGTCAGAAAATATTTAAAAAAAAACTATACAATTAAAGATTTTTTAATAGAATTTGTTAGAACATGCATCTAACATTAAACTGCATTTGTACAAAAAAAAAATTGTTGAAAGCAAATACTTTTATTTCTACCTGAATCTTTCTACCAAAAATCTGAAAATATGTATTGTATAACAATTAACCCTTACAATATATGTTTTTAGGTGATAAAACTAAAAAAAAAAAAACTAAAAAACTGTGCAGTAACTCTTCTCGGTTTGTCCAATGAGTATTTCAATAAAGAGCCTTTAATTACCCTTTAAAGTGACCAAATATTTATATAGGGTTAATGTCCCTTTAAGGCATAGATCTTAAACTCGATTCCTGGAGGGCCGCAGCTCTGCACAGTTTTGTTCCAACCCTAATCAAACACAGCTGATATAAATAATCAAGGTGTTCAAGACTACTAGAGACTATTAAGCTGTTGTGAGTTGGTGGTGGCAGGAGCTAAACTATGCAGAACTGCGGCCCTCCAGGAATGGAGTTTGAGATCATTGCTTTAAGGCAAGTCATTTCACTCAGCGGCCATCTTTGAAACAGGCCTCGGGCATTCAGTTTGAATTTAGAAACATCAAATGCTCCAAAAATGTTTGCCAAGCTTACAATTACATTTCATATTTGGAGTCACAAATAAAATTAACAACAACCGTCTCAAAGGTTTAGTTTCTAAATGTTCGAATCAAACAAAATCTGCATTTTTGCTAATGCGCAAGAGCACTCAAAGCTCACTACAATAACCTTATGTATGGCCATGTTACACATCATCATCCTCTGGACAATGTTGCCAACTTAGCCACTTTGTTGCTATGTTTAAGGACTTTTCAGATCCCTTTAGCGACAAATTTTCAAAAAAGCGACTAGCAACTTTTTTGGTGCTACTGGAGATTTTTTATAGACTCTCGTGTTCGTACTCTATTGTTCCAACTCTTCTCAATGAGCTGTGGGTGATGCCGTCAGCCCCTCCCCTGCCTCAGAGCACTCAAAGACAGCCCAGTCTCTCCCACCAGCAACCTGAGAGCAGATTACCCCTCTGTGCGCCAGCGAGAAGTATTTTACTTGTAATGTTACATTCAAGCCGATCTGCTTCTCCATAGTTTTAAATTTAACAATTTAAATTGGCCGTTTATTCTTTACTTGTTCACAATCAGAGAGATTTTAGTGACAGTTTTGGAACTTGTATGAGTGTATTATGAGATTACTGCAAATTCATTATACATCTATATCGATATACTGTACTCAAACAACACATTTAATTAAATTGACATGCATATATAAAGCGTAGTGTAAATATAAATACCCCGTTATTAACCATAGGCTGCTAAACAAAAACTGCTGGACTTGATGGCATCAGTAATATTTGCATTTCTTTTGTAGTTGATGTATTGACGAATGGCGTAATCTAGCAACATTTATCGATATTTTTTGAGCAGAGCTTAGTGCCTTTTTATTGGAAATAGTTGGCAACACTGCCTCTGGATAATGTTTCATCAGATCACGTTGGTCTTCAGAAGTAACTCACAACTTAGTCTTGATGGCGAATCCCCTCCAGAAATTACAGCAACTCTTTGTTCACTAGTTTGTGGGCGTTTGAGTAGTTGCTGTCATGTGATGTACGCTTGACAAGACAGACTGTACATTGCGTTCATTTCATACCGATTACAAAACCATGTGATATGTAAATATATATCTTATGTCTGTGGAGCAAGCATTCGCTGAGATTCCAGTGCGTTTTTTGACCAACAAACTGTCGTTATAGCACACGTCTTGTCCGAGCTTCTCTCCTAGAGAAACATCAGTCTAAAGCGATCGATGATTGGCTCTGTACTAGTAGACGGGGCTTCATTCGCAATTGACCATTACACTTGTCCCCATTCAATATGAGTGACATGTCTTGTGTATTCTAGTCATTGATAGGGTTAATAAATTAAACTTAAATTCAAATACCATTCATTATAAACAACGTAGACATACAGTATATAGACATAGAAAGTGTGCTGAATGAAATAAAAATAAAAAATCCAACAAACGCTGACTTATTTTAGCAACCAAAGGTTACAAACCTGTATTTATGTAAACCGGTTTTATGCTTCGGTTTTCATGTAAAACAGAGAAAACGAGGGAGACAGAAAGGAAAGTTGTGCAGGTCAGGAGGAAATAAAAGAGATAAGTAAGGAGCACCAGAGTTGGTACAATTAGAGGACGAGTGTTTGGACGTGAGGTGCTGGAGGCCGCAGACGAGGACAGTTCCTGTAAGTGTGATGGAACTGAACACTTTGCGAGCCTTGTGGGTAATTTATCGCTCTGATGATGCTCAAACAAATGCTTTTACCCAGCGGGTTCACCTGGTAAACCACACAGATCTCCCTTTGTTAGCTCATGAATCGCTCCTATTAAATCCTACCCCTGTTTGTGTGTGTGTGTGTGTCGAACCACAGCGTTGGTGAGGTTATCTGTTATTTTTATAATCTTATTTATAAATTATTTATAAATTATACATATATGTGCAAAATCAAACTTGCCAGACAGCTATAAAACACTCTAAAAATACAAAAATCACTAAATTTACTAGCTTTTTATTAAATTATTTTTGTTTGTTTTAAAGTACATCCCAGCCATTTAGATTTATCCTAATCCCTAAGAAATTCTCACAGAATATGAACTGAAACTGAAGTGTTTATAATCACACACACTTTAAAAGAAAAGAAAAAAAATTACTAGTCTTACTGTATGTTTCACAGATTTCTGGTAAAATCTAAAAATTGTAAGGATCAAATAGATAGTTCTATCTGTCAAATAATGTCCTTTCCTGAATAAATTATACATCAATTTAAAGCTTATTTAGTCAGATTAGAATAATCCATAGATCTCAATTTACCAAAGGATCCACTGGTTCACTGACTGGTTTTGTGGTCCAATTATTTTGTACATAATGTGAAATACATCCTTTTTTTCAGAGTAATAAATAATTATATGATATTAAATGAATTGCTCTTTAAAAAGTTTGCAATTACACAGTCATTAATCGAGTAAACCAACATAGGCTTATTCTGAAAAGTAGCTCTATATACATATAAAGATCGTGAATTATGAAGCTAGAAGTATGTATGGCTGCATTTCGACTTTAAATGAAGGCTACAGGGCGGGATGACACTGTTCTTTTTTGCACTTGCAGCTGACAGCCAAACTCTGGACTGCTTTCCTGCTGTTACCAGTTTGTCCAGAGGCTCAAAGCGCAAGTCAGTGGACTTGAGACACAGAAAAGAGTTGACTATGCCGACTGAGTTCGAGTCTGGCGATGAACAGTTCCAAAAAAGCAGGTAAGACTAAAACAAAATCCAAAAAATAAAATAAACAAGTAAATAAAAGGGTGAGAATGTGGTAAAATCTGAAAACATAGTAAAAATCAGAGGGCTTTTCTTTTTCTGGATCGAGTTTTAAAATAGGGAACTGAGTGGGCGGGTCAATCAAGGGAAAGTGGTGGGTGGGAGAATCGGTTGATCAGTCAGTCAGTCGACAGCGGCCTCTGATGGATTTACTTGAGCACAACATGCACAAATGGCACATGTAAGAGAAATTTGAGATCTCAAAAAGCGTACACAGTGGCCTCTGGTGGATTAAAAAAAATGCAAAAAATGTAGCTCCTGGGATGCATTTGGCGCTCTCCAGAAATGTATGTAAGGCTATGTTTTCAGAATGAGCCAGGGTTGGAGAAAACACTTAAATAAAGACAACAAACACAACATTGCTTTTAAAATGAAAATCGTTGTTTAGCCATTCCTTTTTTCTAAATTATAAATATTTTTTCTAAATTATCAGTTTATAGTTTTGTTTAGGTACTCAACAACACAATAAACAATAACAACCTACAGGACCACATTTTACAAAGTGACATACCCAACTACTGGCCTGACACATGTAATACAGCAATTTTTAGGTTTTAAGTACATGCCTGCCATTTAAAGACTCTTATCCATGAGCGAATTTTACAGGATATAAGCTTAAACTGAAGTATTTCTGAACAGAACAACACGCCACAGAAAAATACATTTATAGATTAATATTTAAAGAAAATATTACTCCAAGAAAGGACTATGATTCTTTTATAAAACAAAGTTTTTAATCTCCCTCTTAATTAAATGCTTTACTTGCCAATTATTTTATAAGCAAAATAAAACGTTTATTCACATTTTTTTAGTTTAATAAATCATATATTTTAGAATAACAAATAATTAAAATAAATTAAATAAATTCCTCTTATTGGCGGTTCATTCCACTGTGATGACCCCTGATTAAAAAAGGGGCTAAGCCGAAAAGAAAATGAATGAAGGAAATTCCTCTTCTTAAAAAATAAAAGTTTAAAAGGCACATCTGACATGATAGAATCTGTAACTAAACCAAAACAACACAAAACCATTTAAATCATACAATTTTTTGAATATGTGACATCCTACGCACATCTACACGACAACTTAATCAACAATAACGACATACAGGACCATATTTTACAAAGTGACACCTCCAACTACTGGCCTGACACGTATAATACTGCAATTTTTAGGTTTTAAGTGCATGTCTGCCATAAACACTCTAATCCACAGGCCATTTTCACAGAATATGAGCTGAAACTGAAATATTTGAACACACCACAGAAAAATGCATTTGTAGATTAAGATTTAAAGAAAATATTACTCCAAGAAAAGACTATTATTCCTTTATAAAATAAAGTTTTTACTCTCCGTCTTAATTAAATGCTTTACTTGCCAATTATTTTACAAGGAAAGTGTAATGTTTATACAGTACACCTTTTTTGCAGTTTATTAAATAATATATTTTAAAATAATAAACAAATAAATTACAATAAATAAATTCCTCTTCTTGGCAGTTCATTTTGCTGTGATGACCCCTGATTATTAAAGGGAATAAGCCAAAAACAAAATGTCTAAAGGCACATCTGGCATGATAGAATCAGCAAATAAATAAACCAAAATGACACAACAACATTTTAATCATGCATTTTTGACTATTTTTTGAAAATGTGAAATCCTACGCATGTCTACACGACAATCAAATCAACAATAATGACCTACAGGACCCTTTTTACAAAGTGACACCGCCAACTACTGGCCTGACACGTATAATACAGCAATTTTGAGGTTTTAAGTACATCCCTGCCATTTAAACAGCCTTATCCACAAGCCAATTTTACAGGATATGAGCTGAAGTATTTCTGAACAGAACAGAGCTAATGGCTGGAGAAACATTCCAGCAGCCATTTCACCTCCAGCTCAGACAGCAGAACTGAACGGGCCTGACAACAGCATCTCCTGTTGGGCTTGTGAAGAGCCGGGATTTCACACACAACGCACATGTGGAGGATTTAAATGGCAGCTCCAGCAGCAGATGCAGAGCGAGATAATGGAGGATGGTGGTGGTGATGTGTGAATGTTTTGCGCTCTAGAAAAAGACAGACTGTTCATGCACACACATGTGAAGCACATGTCTGATTCCTCCATATGGACAGGACTCAAAGATATCCTTCCCCGGTGCGATTTCTACTCTAGATCCCCTTAAGAGCTTACAGCTAAACATATGGCCTGTTACCTTTGTATTTTCTGCTTGTATGCACTGTGGGTTTAAACACAATCTGCTGAGTTAATTTTACTTCCATTAAAGCACACTGGATAAAAGCGGGAATCCTATCAGGCAGTGTTGTCTTGTCTGAGATAGCAGATTAAAAGTGTTACAATTACAGCACGTCTCGTCATTCACTTCCTCTTTTCATGTCGTTTTTTCACAAGAATTCTGAATGAATAATTACATTAATAATAAAAGATACTTTATTTTAGATACGTAATGCTGCTTATTTCATGAATATATTTTAAGTAATATTATTTATATTAAAACTATTCAATTCAATTCAATTCAGCTTTATTTGTATAGCGCTTTTACAATGTAGATTGTGTCAAAGCAGCTTCACATAAATGGTCATAGTAACTGGAATAGTGTAGTTCAGTTTTTTAGTGTTTAAGTTCAGTTCAGTTCAGTTTAGCTCAGTTCAGTGTGATTTAATCATTACTGAGTAATGATTAAAATAAAACTAGTGCTGGGAAACGATTAATCATGATTAATTACATCCAAAATAAATGTTTGTTTTGATATAATATATGTGTTATTTATATTTATTAGGTATATGTGATAAACACCCATCCATAGAAACAAAACTATACGGAATAATTTTGTAACATAGATATTTAAATAAATAAATATATAAAAATATATAATATAATATTATTATTATTAAAATTAATAATATATATATAAAAAAAAAAATATATATATATATATATATATATATATATATATATATATATATATATATATATATATATATATATATATGTGTGTGTGTGTGTGTGTGTGTGTGTGTGTGTGTATCAAATACACATATATTTTATATTTAAATACAAATAAACATTTTCTCAAAAATATACATACCTGTGTGTGTGTGTTTATATATACATAATAAATATACACAGTACACACTTAAACTATGCCAAAACTAATTTTTATTTTAAATATGATTAATTGCAATTAATCTTTGCCAGCACTAATATAAGCATATATATTTTTTATTGTTCTGATATACACTCACCAGCCTAATCTAGCTCCTGTTCATCCAACCAACCCTTCCGTCTCGCTACAATCCAACCCGCTATTTAAAACTCAGGGCTACTGGTAGTACCTAAAAGTCAAGTAAAGGAGGTCAAGCCTTCTCATTTATGGCTCGTAAACTCTGAAATAGCCTTCCTAATATTGTCCGAGGATCAGACACACTCTTGCTGTTCAAAACTAGAATAAAGACCTATCTTTTTAGTAAAGCATACACTCAATGTGTCACATAGCGGTATGATACATGAATGTGCCCCACGCATGTTTTTTTGCATCTCGTTTACATACACTTTGAACAGCAGCTACAATATTTATTCTAAGTATTCTCTTTTTTCACCTGGGGATACTTATCCCGAAGCCCCAAGAGACTACGCAACGCCACTGATGTGATTCAAGACCAGTGACGAGATGATCCCAAGGTTTCCATAATCCTGGACCAGGCCATATCCTGAGCAGCTGCTGTGGTGGTCTTGGAAGAGTGGAGAGCATGAGACTGATTCCTGTGATGCTCCAGGGACAGACGAGTTTTCGCTGATGTCCAGCGTTCTCCAGCCTAGTCCTCCAGTGCCAAGACTGCAGCTCTGCAAAAGACATTTGGTCATAAGATAAGTGGTCGTGCCCAACTGAGCCTAGTTTCTCTCAAGGTTTTTTAATTCTTCACTTTCGTCAATTGGTGAAGGTTTTTTCATCTCGTTGTCGCCACTGGCTTGCATGGTTCGGGACCTGTAGAGCTGTGCCTCGATGGATTTGCTCCTCAGTGTTTGGACTGTCAGTATTGAATATTTATTCACACTGAACTGAGCTAAAATGAACTTAAACTCTGAAAACTGAACTACACTGTTTCAATTTACTATGATCTTCTATGTGAATCTGCTTTGACACAATCTACATTGTAAAAGCGCTATAGAAATAAAGATGAATTGAACTGAATTTATTAGGTACACCTCACTAGTACTGGGTCGGGCCCCCTTTTGCCCTCAGAGCAGCCCTAATCCTTTGTGGCATAGATTCAACAAGCTACTGGAAAATTCCTCAGAGAGTTTGGTCTGTATTGACATGATAGCATCACGCAGTTTCTGCAGATTTGTCAGCTGTACTATCATGGAGTGAATCTCAGATTTCACCACATCCCAAAGGTATTGGATAGAGTTCTGACTAGAGACTGTGGAGGCCATTTGAGTACAGTGAACTCATAGTCATGTTCGAAAAACCAGTCTGAGATGATTCCTCTTTATGACATGGCACATTATACTGCTGGAAGTAGCCATTAGAAGATGGGTACACTGTCGTCATAAAGGGGTGGACACGGTCAGCAACAATACTGGTAGGCTGTGGCGTTAACACGATGCTCAGTTGGTACTAAAGCGCCCAAAGTGTGCAGAGAAAATATCCCCCACACCATTACACCACCATCACCAGCCTGAACCGTTGATACAAGGCAAGATGAATCCATGCTTTCATGGTGTTGATGCCAAATTCTGACCCTGCCATGCGAATGTCGCAGCTGAAATCGAGACTCATCAGACCAGGCAATGCTTTTCCAATCTCCCATTTTTCAATTTGGGTGAGCCTGTGCAAATTGTAGCCTCAGTTTCCTTTTCTTAACTGACAGAAGTGATACCCAGTGTGGTCTTTTGCTGCCGTAGCCCATCCACCTCAAGGTTCGATGTGTTGTGCTTTCAGAGATGGCCTTTCTCCGCTGACCTTTGGCATCAACAAGGCATATACTTCCATGTAACTGCCGCTCACTGGATATTTTCTCATATTTGGACCATTCTCTATAAACCCTAGAAATAGTTGTGCATGAAAATCCCAGTAGATCAGCAGATTCTGAAATACTCAGACCAGCCCATCTGACACCAACAAACATGCCACATTAAAAGTCCCTCAAATCACCTTTGTTCCCCATTCTAATGCTCAGTTTGAACTTTAGCAGGTCGTACTGACCATGTCTATATGACTAAATGCACTGAGTTGCTGCCATGTGATTGGCTGATTAGAAATTTGCGTTAACAAGTAGTTGGACATGTGTACCTAATAAAGTGGCTGGCAAGTGGATATATCTTATCACCTCAACGAGTCTCTCCTAAATAAAAGTTAATTTTGTTTTTTTTATTTTTTAATTGTACTAATCACAAATCAACAATCACATTTTGTGTGTTTGTGTGTGTACATTGCACTGCATACAAGTACAACGCCTTTTCAACGTCAATTTCTGTGATTATAAACAATATATTTTAATGCATTTAACCAAAGCTGTTTTGTTAAACAATTAATCATTTGGAAAAAGGTAGTGGTCACCTAATACGCTCAAAAATAGAAAGATAATACATTTAAATTAAAACGTGGTATTCAAAAAAGACAGAATTTAAACTTAATGTGCTTTTATGATTGGCTGGATCTTTCCTCTTTATTAAAATTTTGTTTAAATTTTGCGTGCTTTTAAAGAAAAACTTACAACACTTGCAAGATTCACAGCTTTCATCAGCTTCAACCATGCAGCTGTTGTTTCATCTAATAAGGATAATCCATTAATATATCACATCTGTCAAATGAGCTCAGCAGTCTTCATCTCGAAGGACAAATCACGATACAGTTGTGAAGATCTACCATTAGCATGATCAGATCACACTTAAATCATATCATTCACAAAACCATTTGACAGCAACCATTACAAGCAAAAATCCATTAAAGATATAACCACAAAAGCCATTTTTTTCACGACATCTAATGAAATCCACAGGCTCGATTTCTAGTTGAACACACAAATTGCTTAAAACAATAACTAACAAGGAGACTCGTGGAGCTCCCACAGCGTGGCTTTAAAAATAGCTCTTTAGCAATATTGCCCTGTTCCTCTGGCTCCCTCTCTCTCTCTCTACGGCTGGTTAGGCAAAAGCAGAGCAAATGAACGTATTTATCAATGAATAATTGATGACGTATCTCCCATTGCAGTGAGCAAAGTGAAGGAATTTAATGTGCGCCTCATATAGATGGTGCTCAGAGGAAACATGGAATTAAAAGCATTGTTATGCCTATAGTGAATAAACAGGGCAGAACATTACTCTTTAATACCCTCTCAAAATAGTCTGAAGCTGTAAGCTTAACTTTTGAAGAAGAAAAAAAAAAAAAGAGTCGAATATTGCAACACAGGCTCATTCTGAAAATATAGCCCTATATACATTTCTTGAGATCATGAATTATTTAGCCAGAACTATGTATTTCATCTTTAAAACAACTGCTACAAGCTGACGGCTTAGATCCATATGGACGGCTTTCCCGAGGTTACGTTTGTCCAGTAGCTCGCCATGTATGTCGGTGAACTTGAGGCACAGAGAGGAGTTGCCCACAACTACAGGGTTCCAGTCTAGTAAAGAATGGTTCGAGAAAGCTGGTAAAACAAAAACAGAGGCCAAAAAAATACAAAATAAAAAATTACCAAGAAAATAACAGGGTGAGAATATGGTAAAATCTGAAAAATCAGACAAGGGCTTTTCTTTTTCTGGATTGCTTTTGAAAAATGTTGGTTGTGTTTAGGGAAGTTAGTGGGCGCTGGTCAATCGGTGCTTTTAAAACACCATTGGTTGGGTTTAAGGAAGGAGGAGGGAGGGTCAGTCGATTGGTCAGTCAGTCAGTCTTTCAGTAAGTCAGTCAGTCAGTCAACAGTGGGCTCTGGAGGTTCACGCAAGAACAGCAGGCGTCATTGGCACTCGCAAGAGAAATCTGAGATCTTAAAAGCTGACTCTGGTGGATTTGCAAATACAAAAACTGCAAAAAAAAAAAAAAAAAAAAAAAAAAAAAACGTACCTCCTGGCAAGTATTTGGCGCTCTCCAGAAATGTATATAGCGGTACAATTTTAGCATGAGCCAGGGTTGAATATTACATAAATAATATATGTGTGTGGGGGGGATGGGGGTGGGGGTGTTGGCGGTGGCATTTTTTCCATTCCTTATATATCATGATAAAATCACTTCTTTTTGAAATGATCAATTAATTAAAGTGGGTTAAACAATTAAACATCGGAAACCACTGTAGCTTCATTTTTTTATTACATAATAAATAAATTGCATTTCACAGGCTTTTTCACTCCAAGCCAAGAGTCAAATTTCCAAAAATGATACATTTACATGACCTGAATAGAAAAACAGGCAGCCATCAAGTAGTAATTCCAGGGTTTCGCTATTCTGCAAATTTAATGCAAAATCAATATTTAGAGGAGCTTGCCATTTTTTTTTTTTTTTTTATTGTCACAGATTTGGTCAGGTTTTGGTCAGCCAGAACATTGTTCAATATCCTTCTGTGCTATCTGAATTATTTTATATTAAATAACATTAACATTAACGAACATTTGTGTAAAGAAAGTACTCAACTGGTGTATGATAACTCTAGCTGTCATAGACATGGCACAGCACTACGTTTGTTGTATTGACTGCTAAAGTTAGACATTTTTATATTATTTTTTTAAATGCTAAAGTTATTTCTCTGTGTTCCAGAGACCAGTGGTTCTTGAGGTTAAAACAAGTCATGTCATGTTGTCACAGCAAAATGACAAGAAATATTGCTGCAAATTTTGAGAAAAATCGAGCAAAATATGTAGTTTTTAGTGCAGAATAACCAGAAATGTTTTTCACTAAATCTAGGAGGAACTGGTTGTGTTCTGAGAAGGCAAAAAACAGCCACATATAGTGTTCTAATGTGTACAGTCTGGTACTGTAACTGTATTTGATTGCCAGTTGACAAGTGGGAAATGACTAAAATGGCAGAAGAAATAGACATAACAATAGGCAAATTACATGAAACAATGTGATCGAAACATACTAAAGAAAAATTACATTTTGATAAATGGGAAGATAAATTTAGAATAACAAACAACAATCCCTGATACTCCATCACTATGATAAAGAAATATGTTAAATTCCCAGAACTTCAATGTCTGGAGCAGATCTTTTAAAATTCCATGACATTCCAAAAATGTAATTATCTGTAGGAACCCTGATATCAGAAAACGCAGACGACACATGCAACAAAAAACAAAAACATGTTATCTTGTGTTCTGACATTTGGGAACACAATATTGTGAGTGATTCGAGCGAAAGAAATTTACCAATACATTTTGCCAACAGCATTTGGCTGGTTTATTTCAAAATGAAGTGGTATGGTTTAGATTAAATAACTGAAGTAACCACCAATCACAGTATCTCTCACATCTTTATTAATTACCTAATTTATTACATCTAAGACATTCAATTTAATACTGTCATAGGTGTCCTTCCTTTCTTTCTCTTTTTTTTAATCTAGGATCATGAAGCTTTTCTGGGGTGCGTTTCCGAAAACCATCATTAGCCAACTAAGGTTGCGAGTTACATCGTTACAAACATAGTTCACTGATTTTGTCTTTCCTAAATCCATCATTCCAGCAAACATTCACAAACTGCATCACAAACTTGTACGCTTGCAATTACACCTCTATGTAGTTAGAAACATGGTTCCTGTTTGTGTTTCATTCCCTGTTATGCCCCCTATGCCCTATTTATTTAGAACATTCTAACATTTAAACCTATAATGAGAAAAAAAAAAGCATTAAAGTCGTCACTCGTAGGTGTTATTTGCCTTTGAAGTAGTTTTACAATTCAGTTTAAGTGATATTCATATTGACAATTGCATTCCCTTTGTAGTGCATTTTTGTAGTGCATTTCGTAACTTCACCCATAGGTTTCTGAAGAGTGCAACTGAAGCTATGAGTAGGCATGGCCAACTGTCACCATTTTGTTCGTGAGTCATCGCACAGACCAGGGGATCCCAAACAAGGGCAAAGAGGTGGAGCATGAGTGGAGCTACAGATGCCTGCTACTGTAGCATTTTGCTTAGATGAGATTTGCTTAATTCTTCATTACCTGTGATGAATTTGTGTTCTGACCATATGTGATTCGTTGTTTACTATAATAATAAAGTGTTTAGACTTAAAAAAAAAACACTATTGTTATACACTGAGCCACAGAGCATTGCTCTTATGGCATACAGGAGGAAAATGCAAATTACTTACAAATATTTCAAATCTAGTTTGTGTTAGTAAATACAAGGATATTGATGAAATTAGGGCATAACAATGTATGACAACATTTCAGATGGCTCAGGCCCGGATTGGCTAATCGGGAGGACCGGGAGAATTCCCGGTGGGCCGGTTCGTTTTTTGGCCGCGAGGGCCGGTGTCCCTAGCTCCAGAATATGTCGCTCTCAGCAGTCACACTTTTTTAAAAATAATTTATTTATTTACTTGACCACAGCCTTCTTATTCATTATTTTACCGCAGCACTGCTCTTTTTATCTATTTTCTCGTAGCCTCGTGAGCAAGATGCAGCCTGCAGGTTAATGATGATATAACTAGATAAGTCACCATTCAATGTACAGCTGTTGTGGTTCAGTGGTTAGCACATAAGCTTACGACGCCGCCAACCCGGGTTAGGTCCTCGTCTGAGTAACTTTTTTTTTTTTCATTTTTAATGTTAAGACATATAATACTGTAAGGGTTGTTGAACATTTGAAGTTCTAAAACAGCTGTTTTCTCCAAAAAAAAAGACGTGATAGTGTAATTAGAAACTAAATTAGAAATGAACTTATTTTAATATAGTCAGTGGTAAACTGAGGTGGGCCGGTCTAAGGCTTGAAACTCCAGGGCTGAAAAAGAGTCCCACACCTCGGTTTAACGTCTAATCCGACAGATGGAACCCACTGACAGTATATCATCCCTTCCACTTTTTACTGGACAGCCCCTGCTGGCCTCTCTAACACCACTTGCAACAGCAACCTAAAGTTGTCATGTGATCTCCCATCCAGGTACTGACCAGGCTCAGCCCTGCTTAGCTTCAGTGAGTAACCTGTCTTGGGTTGCAGGGTGATATGTCTGTGGTCAATATCGATGCATCATACTATAATAGTTCGGCCGCGAGTTATGTCATTGTTTGGAAACGCACCTCTGGTTGACACATTTGAGCTGTGTTTGACTGATTTTGACTGACATGATGTGTTTTTGGCCACATCATGTGGCATTTGGTAACAAGAAATGCACCATGGTTTTGCTACACTAACCATATAGTTTATCTACTGCACAATTATGTACAAATGATAATCATTACACCCCCAAAATTTTATTATAATAAAGCCCATGGATAAAGAGACTGTCAATGTCATGTAATTGCGAATCAGCAATGGATTACATTTTGTAATCTAACAAAGTAATCTATTCAGAACACTTCACACAGCTAGCCTCCTGTTGTGCTCACCCCGTGTAGATAAGAGGAACGGAGGAGTGATGCTGGATCAGTCGTGGTTCTGTATTAGCGAAGGGTGAAGACAAGCAGACAGCTCTCCCTCCCATGAGCCCTCTGGGCCGCACAACTGCGAAGCTGATTGGCCACCGCAGCTGCGCACCGTTTGAGAGGACACATGAAAGAAACGCTGTGATTAAAAACGAAGACTGCCACTTCTCACTGCAAAAAGAAAAAAATAGAAAAGAAACTTTGATCTTGCGAGTCGGTTTCATTGAAATTCCTTGTCTTGTCTCTTCCACACCCCTGGTTCTCCTCGGTCGGGCTCTTTTCCTCTGTCTTTAAGGGATAACAAGCTCACGCTGCTTCAAGTAACATGCCTCACAGACCGCGGCGCCACTGCTACTGTAGGAAGGGAACGGGAAGTGAACGTCGAATGATAATGAGCATTCTGTTGACACTTTGGGGACGCGGACTCACCCGACGCTGGACCGCTCATGTGTGTCTCAAACACACTCTAATTGTTCTCCGGGCAGATATGAGAATGGCGAGGGGCCTACAAAAAGAGACTCGGCCAGACTGAAGGCCTGCCAGTTTAGACACGGAACGAAATTTACATTCTCTCGCTCAACCTCTCAGTTTCTCTCTGTCTGCAATTATCTCTCTCGTTCCCTCCCTCCCTGTACAGATGGCGCGGCCAGCATGGCTCCCGCTACTAAAGGAGCAGGCAGCACTAATGAGAAGTCTGTCCCTTAACAGGCCATGCTATAGAGACTCAGCCGCTCACACCACAGGCGCCTGGCTTTTTGAACTCAGGCCATTGACCAAGAAGTTTGGTCACACATACATGTATCCAAGCATCCAATTTAAATGCATCCAAACCAAATGTTTATATTATCCATAGTCTGGGCCAGACAGAATCTGTGGACATTTTTGCTGTTTCTGTGCAGAATGTCTATTCAAAAAAAAAAATCTGATCATTAATGCTGGATCGTTTTGAGGGTGTAGTAACTCAAATCTTAACACATACAATAGAAAATACAAACTTTTGGTCCCACAATTTATATTAGGTGGTCTTAATTAATATGTGCTTACACTAAAATAATAATTTGTTACAAAGTACTTATTGTGAACATAGAAGTTAAGGCCTCCTAATAAAAAGCGGGACCTAACATTTTAAGTTTTATTTAGGGTTTAAAATGCAAATCCAATTAGAACCACTTGTTTAGTAAACAAAGTGTTATGATCACCACCAATCTGGCCTGTGCAGACTACACATATGCCACTTTAATGAACTACAACTCCCATCATGCACTTCACACACACCAGGGGCCTCATGTATCAACGCTGCGTACGCACAAAAACTTTGCGTACGCCAGGTTTCACGCTCAGAATCGCTCACGTTTGGATTTACTAACAATGAACTGAACGTGGGAATGTGCGCAGCTTGACGGCAGCTTTTTGGCAGGCGTACGCACATTTTTTGTGCGTGTCTGTTTTATTTCCATTGGCGACTCCTAGAGGCAGTTGTGTTAAATTCTTCTCTACAAAGTGTCTGATCTTTGCAATGGCAGCTGTATGAGACGGGTTCATTTAGTAGGTATGTAAGATTTCCATACCATACAGTTGACCAGCTAAACATTAAAGCGCAAATTGCAGCAGTCGCAATGTAATCTGAGCAATCTACCGCACACATTGCTATAAAGACACTATCTGAAGATGAATTTGCATGCGTGAATCAGAAACATTTCCATTCAATAAATGTGCAAATAAAATATGATGCACAAACTTATTGATGATTCCTACTTGTCTTTCTCTTGATAAATAGTGGGCAAAATCTGATATGTAGCGGGGGAAAAAAGAATAAAGAATTTATCAGACGCTGGATTCGAGCCGAGTTGACGTTCGAATATGTCTGTACATGGTCTCATGCTTCTTATGAGGTGCGCCACTGAGACCGCTTAGGTTACTGCAACATTTTTCACTTATAAACCACACTATTTCTTTTTTAAATGCACTCAGTGCGATGTTCAGACCCAACTGTGTTAACCGTATCAGCTAAACTCTCACTCTATTTTTTTCTTTTGTTGTTAATTCCGGAGAACAAACTTGCAAATAACACCGCTTTTCTCCGGTCTACCTCCGAAAGCAGCACCTCCATTTCACATTCTGTTCAAAGTTTCTCTTTTTGCTTGCTTTTGCCATTGCTTTTTCGTTGGGTTTTGCCATAAGCATAGTCATTAGCATATTCATACGGGGGAGGAGGCAGGGAGGGGTTTTGTGCTCGTGCATGTTGCGCTCAGTTTCACGTTCATTCAGATGTACAAAAGAATATGCGTGAGATTCGGCGTACGCAGTGTTTCATACATCTGAATTTTTTTCTGCGTACGCACATTTACAGCTTCGTGCGTACGCAATGTTTTAGTAAGATTTCCACGCAAGTCTTCGTACATGAGGCCCCAGTTCTTGATTCCCTAGTTGTAAGCTCATGATGGAATGATTACTGGGACTATAAAAGACACCTCATTCACACACTCTTTGCTGAGTCTTGTTTTACTGAAAGTGAGGGTACAACGCGTTCTCCTGTCTGTCCCCGTTTTGACCTTTGCCTGCCTGACGTTTCTTGAGAAACTGCATTTAGATGCTCATCTCCATTGTTTCTCGACTCTTTAGGACTGATTACTATGACAATAAAGACACCTCATTCACACACTCTTTGCTCTCTTTTTCTTGCCTTGACTAGCCGTGTTTGTGACCCTTGCTTTGTTTTATTTCATTCGTTGTTTTGCTGCCTGTTCCGACCATCGCCTGTGACTTCTATTACCTGCATGCTTCTGTCTGTCCCTGTGTTGACCTTTCCCTGCCTGACAATTCTTAAACTGCATGTGGATGCTAATCTCTGTTGCCCCCAACTTTTAAGGACTGATTACTAGGACTATAAAGACACCTCATTCACACACTCTTTGCTAAGTCTTGTTCTACTGCAAGTGAGCATTTTAAAGTGTTTTTGTTGCCTTGTCTAGCTGGGTTTGTAACCCTTGCTTTGTTTTATTGTTCATGTTGTTTTACTGCCTGCTCCGACCATTCGCCTGTGATTTCGATTACCTGAATGCTCCTGTTTGTTGCTGTTTTGACCTTTGCCTGCTTGATGATTTTTAATAAACTGCATTTAGATCCTCATCTCCGTTCTTCCCTGACTCCCTTATAATACATCTACTACAAGACAGAACACAGTACTTTACAAACTATATTGTACATAATCATAAACTTTTGCATATTATTCAATGCATTTCGTAAAATTATTATATAAACTAAATTAACACAATCTCAATGAGGTGATACAAAATGCTCATTCCACGTGGGCCTCCCACAATGCATTACTGAACCACAAGTGAGGTAATATAGTTGAACCTGGAGCGCTAAGCATTATTACCACAGGTGCTTGTAAAACATTCATCCAAGGAGACTGACACTGATTTTTCTAAAAACTGAGAATGCGTTTAAAATACGGAGGAGTTACGGTGGAGAATGACTTGGAAGTGGAGGCGAGTAGCAGCTGTTTGCTCATGAAAAATGTAGAAGGGACAGATGGTTCATAATTGCAGCATTAAAAGGCACTGTAAAGAATTGATGTTAATTATTTCTCACTTCTCACATACTAAGGATCTCTGGCATGTAGATGTGCATGTCCTTCCAAGAACAGCATGCCACTGTTGAACCATCAGACATGGCAGGACATGACATCCTGGTTCAAAGCTGCAAGGACATTTGGAAATTGACAACAGAGCTACAGACTTTTGAAAAGTCTCTGACTGTTCTGAAACTTTCTCAAATCAAGCATTTGTGATCCAAATAATGCTTATTTAGAGGAAAAATAACACAAGATAAAAAAGTAGTAAGACAAAGTAACAATACAATAACTCTAAATTAAATTAACATATTGTCTACTTAACAGAATATGCAACAGTTGGCTTGCAGAAGGAATACCCCTATTCATTTTGAATTTTTTTATCATTAACTGCTCAACTTATTGATCTATATATATTTTTTATCTTTACTTTTTGACAAACCTGCTTGTTTTCAAGTAATTATAACTGAAGTGGTTTATTCAAAAATATATATATGTGTGTGTGTGTGTGTGTGTGTGTGTGTGTGTGTGTGTGTGTGTGTGTGTGTGTGTGTGTGTGTGTGTGTGTGTGTGTATGCTATAAAAATATGTATAACATATATATTATAATGATATATAGCTCAGTTGTAAGAGCAACAAATAATAACTTGACTTCTAGTTGATCATTTGGAGAAGAAAAAAAAAAAAAACGCTTTCTGCCATTCCAGATGACTTTATTAAAAAGTTATTTGAGTCATTGCAGAGATGTATGATGCAGTCCTCCAAGCTCATGGGAGTCATACACAATATCTTTTTCCACGGCACCATGACTTTATACTCTGTTTAGTGACAAGACTTTTGTCTGAGCAAAGTTTTTAAAAATAGTAATTAAAAATCAAGGCATGATAATATTTTATTTTGATAAAATGAAAATAATCTAGAGGACTTTGCCCTTCATATACTGTAAGCCACTTCTGATACCAAATGATCAATTAGAAGTCAAGTTATTATTTGTTGTTCCTAAAACTTGGCTAGGCGACAAGACTTTTGTATGTATGCATGCATGTACGCATGAATATAAATAATACAGTTGAAGTCAAAATGATCAGCTCTACTGTGAAATATAAATTATTGAAAAAATATTTCACACATGCTGTTTAACAGAGAGCAGATTTTTCAACACATTTTAAAAAACAAAATTTAATAAGCTATTTGGAATAACTCGTGTATTTCGTCTTTGCCATGATGACAGTTCATATTATTTACTAGCTATTTTGCAAGATACTAGTAACTAGTATTCAGCTTAAGGTGCGATTTAAAAGCTCAACCAAGTTAATTAGGCAAGTGACTGGACAATAGTGGTTTGTTCTGTAGCCAAATAGGAAAAAAAGACTTTCTCTAGGAGAAAAAATGTATTATACATAATTATTATACAAATTATACAAATTACTTAAATAGCAAATTCCTTTGCTCTGTTCAACATCGTTTGGGATAAGCAGTGGTCCCTTTTTAAAACACAGTTCACCTTTTGCAGTCTTGCAGTTTTGCATATTATTATTTGTGTGTGTGTGTGTGTGTGTGTGTGTGTGTGTGTGTGTGTGTGTGTGTGTGTGTGTGTGTGTGTGTGTGTGTGTGTGTGTCTCCTCTGTGCCGTGTCTCCTGTACAGTGCAGAACACCTTCAGCTCGCCAAATGTACATGAATCTATAATTGTTGACAGTGTGACTCTGAAGTGCTGTACTGTATGTTTCCAAGTTATCTCCCAACAAACCCCATAATGTCGACGAAACATTCTGCACCGCCAAAGGCACCTGCAGTAGCACCCAAAGAGCAGATGAATGTCCTCACCACCGCAAAAAAAGTGGGACTTCTGGACATGCTAAAGGAAGGTAGAAGTTACAGTATGCAAGTGTTTAAACAAGAGGGAAAAGTGTGAAAACGTTAATGCCCATCTTAGAAAATAGTGTAGAGAGGGGTTTTACAGCCTTAAAACATCTATAATAAAAAATAAAGCTGACAACTTCACGGATTTCACCTATTGCAGGCTATTTTTAAAATGTAACTCACATGATTAACAAGGGACCACTGTATACTGTATATGAATAATACACATATAAAACCACCAACTCGAACAGTGATTTCTTATTATTTCTCCGCAGTTTGTACTTTTACTATATCATTAAATTGGGCAGCGCAGTCACAGCACCTCACGGCAAGGAGGTTGCTGGTTCGAACCTCGGCTGGGTCAGTTGGCATTTCTCGATGGAGTTTGCATGTTCTCCCAGTGTGTTTCCACCAGGTGCTCCGCTTTCCCCACAAGTTCAAAGACATGTGTTATAGGTGAATTGGGTAAGCTAAATTGTTTGTAGTGTATGTGTGTGAATGAAAGTGTATGTTTTTTTCCATGGATGGGTTGAAGTTGTGTAAGAAAGGGTTTTAACCTCAGTGGTTCGAACTGTAGTTCTGTCGATTGACTAATAAGTTATCAGCATGATGGTAAAAAAACAGTACATTTCTAGTCAAACCATTTTTCTGCAATCTCATACTGAAAACAGAAATAAGGCCAGTATTAATAGCTAAAAATGTAGGAGAGCGTTGATATTATATGATTGTATTGTATTGCATTACGGAACAATTAAATGTTGATGTTAAATCAAAAGTAATTCAAAAATACTTGAAAGTTAGATGACTTAATGCCAATAATTCTCTATGGTTACAACTGAATTAATTACACAGAACTGTATAAAATGATAAAATATGAAATTATAAAAACACATGATAGTAATTGTACCCAGCCTAAAAGTTACCAGAGGTAGAAGAAGAGACAAAGGGAGGGCAAGACAAAGAGAGCAAGTAGGCTTCAAAGAGGCAGAGAAGATAGACTCCAGGGGAGGAGGGAAGCAGAGCAGGAGAGAAGCAGACCAGGAAGAGACAGGCCAGGTAAAGACCAGACCAGTAAAAGAGACAAAGCAAAGTTTACCAGCTATTTTGTTTCTTCCATGACCATGTGACCAAAGCCCAAATACTGAGACATTCAAACTGACCAACCAACATGTGACCACATCGAAAACCCCCCAAAGCCCACACACCAGGACCTGATCTAATCAGTATCTGCCTTTGGAGTTTGTGTGAGCCTCCTCAGGTTAAAAAGACCACATAAACAAATGCATATGATAATTAATAAATAATACCCTCGTAAAGATTGAAGGGCATTCACTGTAAAACATATGCTGGATAAGTTGGCGGTTCATTCCACTGTGGCGACCCCTGATGAATAAAAGGACTGAGCCGAAAAAAAAATGAATGAATGAATATCATTAAAATGAGCCAATGTGTTTATAGGATTTCCCTTGACCCTATTAAAGCAGTACAGTACAGCAGTGGTCTTCAACCGCCAGGCTGCACATAAAATCATGAATTATTTCCATTTTATTTATTATCTGTGTCTGAACAATCTTTTATTTTGAAAAGTGTTTTATTTTGAAAAATGACTGTATTCTCTCGCTTATCTCTGTCACTTGAGCGCCCAAATTTAGCCCACAAGCAGCAAATTGAGTGAGAAACAGACATCTTTGGAAAGTTTCTTTGGAAAAGGCCCAGTGAAGGACCAGCGAACTGCCAAGGACTAGATCCGCAACCCAGTTGTCAACAAATTATGTGAATCCAACATGGCTGTGCAAGAAGATCAACTGATGAAGATTCCAAATGATGGTGGCCTTTTAGGGGCTGTACGCATATTGCGTCATTTTTAGAATTCGCTTTTTCCAATGAAGTGAGCGCAGCTTGCACCTTCCAGACCAGACACACCCAGTTGAATGAATCCTGCGTGTGGCTTTTTGATTACAGCTTTGTATTTTTTCCTATAAATAAAACTTGTATCAGAGTGACAGCAATGCTTCGTTGTTTGTTAATGGTTGCCTAGCATCACCGGTTGCAAGCATTGACCGGTCCATGGTGACAAACAGTTTGAGGACCACTGGAGTACAGTCCTCTACCTCTGTCTAAAATCAAACTCTGTAATGTTGGCTCAATAGACAGTTCACCTTTAAAAATGTGTGATTGTTCCCTCTGACAAAATCTCTATGTTCAAGTTGGGCTTTCTCTCATCCTCTTGTGGTAAAAGCATATTTCAGGGTATCCCCGTGTTTCTATCTCAGAATTCTCCCTGTGTGTCGAGAGCGACATCCATGGCCCAGTAGACTGCAGGAAGCTGACGCGCATTGCCTCTCTTCAGGGAAAGCACGATTCCCAGTGAGGCCAACAGCACAACCTAGAGAGCTGATTTAAAGAGGCCACAGAGATGGAGAGCGAAAAGAAAAAGAGGCAGTGAAGAGACAGAGGGAAAGTTCGGTCAAAATCGCTGAGCAGCAGAACATGGCAGCGTTAAGAACAGCGTAAGCAGGAATCCACAGCAATGCCTGCAGTGTGTTAATAACAGCTGGGCTTTGGCACTTGGCAATGGAGCTGCTCGGGCCTTTCAACTGTTCTGCTGAGAGTGTAGAGCTCAGCACCCACTGTCAGCTGTCAGAGGAAAACATAGGAACACACACATACTCATTTCACACACCCGCACTTATACTCCAATAGTAGAGCTGAGGCCCACGCTGGCATTTACTGCAGTACTTCCTCAACTGCAGCTCTGGTGTTTGCTGAAAGATTCCAGAGTAAAATCTGAGAACTGTGGCTTATAAATTTTAAGATGTCTTACCGTAGATCAAATCAAATCTTCTGTCAGCCTAAATCAGATCTGCTCAAGCTGAGTACTTACTGTTGAATCAGTCTAATATTCGAATGTGTAAAATACAAGTCTTTTGGTAACTTGTCTTGGCAAAAACAACACAGGATTAATAAATATGGGATTAGTCAGCCACAATAATAATAATGATAATAATAATAATAAATATTATAATTCTTATTATGCAAAAACATTCAAAATCTAAAAAAGTTGTACAATTATTATTATTATTAATCTTCTTCTTAGTATTATTATTATTATGAATATTAATGTTGCTGTTATTATACAATCAACATTTAAAATCTAAAAAGTTGTAGCTTTAAAATAATAATATTAATATAAATAATAATGATAATGATGATGATGTTGATAATAATAATATATACAATAATATTTAACATCTAAAAAGTTGTAACTTTATAATAATAATAATAATAATAATGTTATTGTTGTTATTGTTATAATACAATAAACCTTTAACATATGAAAAGTTGTCATTTTATTTAATAATAATAATAATAATAATAATATGCAAAAACATTTAACGTCTAAAAAGTAATTTTACAAAATTTATAATAAAATAGCAACAATAATCTTACATATTTCAATGTTATTATTATTATAATTATTATTATTTTACAATAAACATTTAAAAAGTTGTAATTTTATAATAATAATAATAAGCAAAAACATTTACCATCTAAAAACTATTTTACAACATTAATAATAATATAGCAATAACAATACTACATTTTTCAATAATACTAGTATTATTATTATTATTACTATTATAATATTACAATAAACTATTAAAAAGTTGTTTTAAATAATCATCATCATCATCATAAATTATTACTGCCTTTCTTTTTATTTTTTATTTTTTATAAATAAAAAATGTAACTGAGGAACAACATTAGTCCAAGGTCACACAAACAAAATGTATGATGTGCATTGTTTTTCTTTACTTGCTAGTCTGTCTATGTTTTTAATAATAATAATAATAATAATAATAATAATAATAATAATAATAATAATAATAATAATAATAATAATTACTATAATAATAATGAATTCCTTTTCCAAAAAAAAATATTAAATAGTGAGTTTCAAACCAGGGTCTATATACACAACACCACCATACTGTATCTTGGGCAGACTGTATATCTGTGCAGAAAATATAAACATCCTAAACCAGTTTAAGCTTATAGGATTAAGGTTTTAACTGGTTATCCAGTCTGCCATCCTCAAAAAAGTGTCCAAAGCCAATAAACAGACTAGGCTTTGACCAGTTAAACCCAACAAACCAACACCAGCTCAGAGGCCTCCTTTCATTCCCCATCAAATGACATTCGCCCTCTACTCTGACTCAGATCTGCATCACGTTGAAGGGAAAGACCTCCACTTAGCTTGAACTATATCTAGCTTTAATGCTTCTTCATCAGTTCACATGCTAGTTCAGCCTTACTGTCTCCGTGATATAAGACCTCCGAGCCTCAGAGTGAAACTGTACGAGAGCATGGCGGCATCGGCAAAGCAAGGTCAGAGGCCTCTACACAGCACGACCTATTTAGCATGGTGCTAATGAGGCTCGCTGACACCAAATGAATAATTCGCTAGTGTGATGGGCCTCTTAGCGCTATCCTTCCTACTTTACACATAGAAGCAGCACCTGGTTGAAAATGAATGGTCTTTGCCATTTACTATACCCCTGTTCTCTAAGCCTCTCCATGCATGAAATTTTATTAGAGTCAAGCCTGCCCTTCTCATCTCTGACCAGGTTCAGTATGACCCATAGAGCCCTCGGAGGCTCCGTTTAGTCCAATGATGATGGTTCGGGAATTACTGCAAGAGGCCATTAATTCATACGAGAGCCTCCATTTCAACAGTCTAGAGAGCACTAAGCAAAGTCAAGGTCGAATTAAGAGTGTCTGCCAATGAGGAACCAAATAAAGCATTGAAATGAATCCTAGGAAAAGGAAATCAAGAAAAAAAGCATATCGTCACTTCTTGTGATGTACTAGTGAGATCACATAACAACATTTTTGAACAACTTAGATAAACTTCATATTATAAATAGGGGTCAAACAACAAAAAATAAGGTCAGTGTTACGTAGCGAATGCACCCCGCTACGCACATAAGTTTAAGGATGACCGCTATAAAAAGTGGTCACCCGGAGTCCCCGTTCCTGCTCCCCAAGCACACACACACACACAGGCCAAGTTGTCAAAAGAGGTATCAGATTTATTAAACAAAAAGATCAATCTCAGAATGAGGGAACAAAAAAGCCAAAACAATAAACAAAACAAGGTACGCTACCAAATATTAAACCTCTTACCTATACCAAAAATAAAGTTCCATAAATTAAGCATAACCTCCCTAACTAACCACAAAACAGGAGAAAACTGAACAAAAGAAAAAGGGCCTTCCCTTTGATCATTCAGCATTAAGGTAAATATTAGCCACAGCTAACACATGATACCGTCCTAGTACCGTATTTAACAGAGTATCTCACCAGATGACTTTGAAACAGGGTTGGAGAAAGGCATTACACAATCAGCCACCGCTAATGCAGGTTACCGTCCTATTACCGTATTTAACAGAGTATCTCACCAGATTACTTTGAAAAAAAAAAGGTTTCAGAGAGATCACTGCTGCACAGAGAACTCAGAGCGAATTGCTCAGACACACACACAATAGCGAGGGGAAACAGGAAGAGAACTCGATGAGGAGCGCCCCTCTCACAGCTGCACCTGATCTCCGCTCATGTGGAGAGAGAGAGAGAGAAAGATAGATAATATAGGAAACACACACAGGAACAATACACACTAGCATTATCAAAAATAATGTTACTCAATATGTAACAGTCAGGAATCTTGGTGTTACTCTGGAGTCAGGTATGAGTTTTAGTAGTCATGTCAAAGCAGTAAGTAAATCAGCGTACTATCATCTAAAAACATTACAAGAATTAAATGCTTCGCCTCCGGTGAGGAGTTAGAGAAACTTGTTCATGCGTTTATCACCAGCAGAATAGATTACTGTAATGGACTTATAGGTCTTACCAAAAAGACAGTCATACATGCATGTATCTGTAATGCAGAATGCTGCTGCTTGGCTTTTACTCTTTACTCCTTTACTTTCGTGGATAACGAAACTGCTGTATGCACTCCACTGAAGACAACCATTAGCCTACATATTTAATTTCGTTTGTAAAGCACAAAGATTTGTTTCAAAATTATTTCTAAATTCAGTTCTAATTTCCAGCAAACGAATAAATAACCAATAATAACAAAGTGTGGTAAAAAAACTGAGTTATATTCAAACACATGTCTTATTCGTATGCAAAGCCCCATTTTTTTTCATATGTAAAGATATTTGTGTATTGCTGTGCATCCTGTGTGTATTAAGCGATGTGTAAGTGTTTGAACCCACAGAGGCGCAACTTGCTTTTTGCTGGACTTTAGAACAGCTTCTATTCTACCGCAGCCTATTTCCTTTCTTTAAAATAGCAATGTGCCAACGATGCACCTTAACAAATCTCTATTTTAGACCGGCACACACACACGAGTCCACTAAGTGGTGTAAATGGATTTGCTATTTAAACAACATGGTGCAAAATCTAAAAATTAGGGTTGCGCTGGTCTGAAAATAACAACAAACATCTTGTATCTTATTGGGCCGGGTGTACGATAGGGCCCCAAGCCATGTTCTAAGCTGTTGCAAAATCCTAAAAAAAAAAAAAAATAACTTGCTACATTCTGTATTTAAAATATTTATTATATAAAGAAATAAACCTATGGAAGCAATGGTTTACAGAAAATTTAACCTGCTGTTCTGAAATGTATGATAAACCACAGCTTCTTGGGACTTATTGCTTCATCTAACTTTCTCCCTGTGCTGGCATGGGTTTCCATGGGATGCCCGGTTTCCCCTACAGTGCAAAGACATGCGCTATAGGTAAATTGAATAAACTAAATTGGCAGCATTGTATGAGTGTGTGTGTGTGTGTGTGTGTGTGTGTGTGTGTGTGTGTGTGTGTGTGTGTGTGTGTGTGTGTGTGTGTGTGTGTCCTCTGAAATAGAGAATGGAAAATTATTGAATGAATGAATAAACTAATGAATTCAAGAGTTCACACTTAGCTAATGATTGATTAAAAAGCTTGTTTGGCATGTTGTCCCAGGAGAGAGCCCTGAGCTCATAAGATCCTCGAGGCTGGGCTTCCTCCCATTGCAAGGCAAGAGGGGAGTTTGAGCTCAGGTAAATGTCAAGGACTACCCTGCTGTAGTCGCTAATGAACAGATAGTGATTGCTCTTAAGAGATACCTACTTACTAGGATCATGTCTATGGTGCAGATTTGGATAAGTCAATTAACTTAAGTTGCATGTTTTTGGATGGTGGGAGGAAACTGGGGAACCGGGGGAAACCCACGTGAGCATGGGGAGAACGTGTAAACTCTGCACAGAAACATCGGCTGGTTTGGTAAGGACTAGAACCAGTGACGTTCTTGCTGTGAAGCAACCCATCTAGTGCAACCCATCTAGGAAAGGATGAGGAGTAGGGGTGGAAGAGGGGATTCTTTAAAATGAAGTTTGCTGTTATATGGAACGTAGGGTATTCGTAGTGGCTTAGGAAACGTCTGATTGGTGAATCATTAATTGAATAATGCGGGACCAGCTGCAAGCATTCATAAGCATGTGATCCTCTTGAAATTAGTTTATAAATAAACTTCACTTTATATTTGTCACTTCACCTGACATATTATTCATGTTACATGTTAACAACATTCTAAAATATGGACATGCTAACAACTTAAACCATGGTAAAACAAGCTTAGCAACTAGGTAAATTTGTTCTAAAAATGCTTTCTTAAAGCAAGATAAACATGTAGACAACACGCTAAAGCAGCTTTGCGAGGTAAAACATGCTAGCAACATGCTAGCAACAAGCTAAAGCATGCTGAAAGAACTGATTCTGCCCTGAGAGGATTGCAGCAGCTCTAACCATTTCATATACAGTACATCATGTGTCCTTTAGATGTTTACTATAGTGACTTTGCATTAAATAATTGATGAGGAGCGTGAATGAGCAAACTTCCTCTCTTTCTTCCTCCTTCCTCCATTTTCTCCTCATCCCTCACACTCGTTGGCAGACAGAATAGAGTAAGGAAGGTCTGCTTATACTGATGCTCTGATATCTCCATTACTGAGACAGAGATGACTTAGAGATATGTGATGTAAACAGAGATGACGAAAGGAGAGCGAACGCACACATTTTTTCTGCAGCCATTTATAATGTGGGTGCCGGGAAAAGCCGTAGGCACTTTAACAGTGCCTGTCATTCCCGCTCCATCCCAGAGTTTTGCTTTATGATTAAGATGCAATCACGGTTCTTTTGGCAGACTGTGAAAGTGAAGTAAGCAGGCTGAAATAGATGGGGAGATAAGCAGCGTTCAGTGCCCGGAGTCAGCGGGGTGCACCGTGCACCTAATAGCCCCCTCTTACACAGATCATATCGCCAACGTTTGCTCGGGCAAATGAGGTATGGCCAATTTGACCACGCTGCAGAGCAAGGTTGCAGGGTTGGAAAATGAAAATGTATCAGAGCTGCAGTTTTCCCAAACTGTGATTCTCTGATGCGAATCGGCACAGGTCAGCCATGAACATAATGGTCAGATGCTGGGACAAGCAAATTGAAAAAAAAAAAAAAAAAAATGGATAACAGCAACTTGTATTATTGTTTTGTTAAAAGAAATGCATTGTAATTTATTATCTGCTCTATCTCTGAGATAGATAGTCTATACCCTTTTAATCTATTCTCTGTTCTTTTTTCAAAGTAAAAATACATGATATAGTATTGTATTAGACTAGCTAGGAACTATAATAATAGTATTATATTAGACATTATTGTACATTCAGGCATCAGTTCAAGGACAAAATCTAAAACATCAACAATAAATTGTCTCAAATATTAATTTTAATTTAATACAAATAACAATACATTTTTAAAAATCTTTAACTTGACATGAACGGTTTAAACTTAATATATATATCCATCCATCCATCCACCCACCCACTTATCCATCCATCCATCCATCTATCTATCTATCTATCTATCTATCTATCTATCTATCTATCTATCTATCTATCTATCTATCTATCTATCTATCTATCTATCTATCTATCTATCTATCTATCTATCTATCTATCTATCTATCTATCTATCTATCTATCTATCTATCCATTTCAACTCAAGCTCATTCTAAAAACATAGGACATTTCTGGAGATCGTGATTTACGTGGTCGGAGGTACGTATGGCCGCATTTGGTTTTTTCGAGTGAACGCTACTGGGTGGTGTGATGCCGCTCCTCTTCTTCGCGAACTGCAATGGCTCACTCCCCTCCGTGTGGAGGACTTTCCCGCCCCAACCAGTTTGTCCGCTTAGCTAGCAGTGTTACGTCGCGGGGCAGAGGCCCCGAAGAGGAGGAGCCGGCTGCGGCGACGACCGGGTTCGAGTCTGGGGAAGAGCGGTTCCAGATATCAGATAAGATGAAAAACAGAATCCAAAACATAAAAGCGAACAAGTTTGTGACAGGGCGAGAATGCTCAAAATTGGACGAGGGCTTTTGCTTTTCTTTTCTGGACTGCTTTTGTAAAACATCGTTTAGGTTTAGGGAAGGAGAAAGTGGTTGGCCAGGTCGGCCGATTGGCCGATCGGCCGGTCGCCCGGTCAATCTTTCAGTCATTTTGTCCGTCAGTCGGACAGACGGTCGCTCGACAGCGGGCTCCGGCGACTTTTTGCGCGAGAACAGCCCATGGGCGAATGGCGCGTGCTCCCGAGAGGCGTTCGAGACGCGAAAAAGCACAACGGCCTCTCGCGGATTTGTGAAAACAAAAACTGCACAAATCTACTGAGATTTTCACACACAATGCCAGAGGTCAAAGGAGAATGGCCAGACTGGTTCGAGCTGATGGAAAAGCAACAGTAACTCAAATACCAACTCGTTACAACATTACAACCGGAGCATGCAGAAAAGCATCTCTGAACACACAACATGTCTAACCTTGAGGCAGATGGGCTACAGCAGCAGAAGACCACACCGGGTGCCACTCCTGTCAGCTAAGAACAGGAATCTGAGGCTACAATTTGCACAGGCTATTAGTACCAATTAAGTATTGTGTCAACGCCACACCCTACCCAAGTATTGTTGCTGATCATGTCCATCCATCTTCTGATGGCTACTTCCAGCAGGATAATGTGCCATGTCATAAAGCACGAATCATCTCAGACTGGTTTCTTAAACATGACAATAAGTTCACTGTACTCAAATGGCCTCCACAGTCACCAGATCTCAATCTAATAGAGCACCTTTGGGATGTGGTAGAAGGGGAGATTCACAACATGGATGTGCAGCCAACAAATCTGCAGCAACTGTGTGATGCTATCATGTCAATATGGACTAAAACCCTGAGGAATATTTCCAGTACCTTGTTGAATCTATGCCATGAAGGATTAAGGCAGTTCTGAAGGCAAAAGTGGATCCAACCCGATACAAGTAAGGTGTACCTAATAAAGTGGCCGGTGAGTGTATAAATAACATGTTATTGTATTAGACTAACAATAAGAATTATAATAATGCTATTATATTAGACATTACTGTACGTTAAGTGAAATTTACCTTAATATGGTCTGGAAGAAAGTAAAGCTGAGTAAATGGGGTTATTGAAGAAGCATCAGTTCAAGGACAAAATCTGAAACATCCATAATTTCCCAATTTTGTATTATTATCTTGGACATTTAGAGGTTATCAGACCACATTTATCTATTTTTAAATAACTTGACATTTACAAGGTTTTAACCATTTTCACACACAATAAAAAAGCTCTAAAGTATCATTAAAAGTGACAAACAATATAATAAACAATATAATTATATAATATAATAAATGATAACTATAAACGCAGTAGGTAGTGCTGTTGCCTCACAGCAAGAAGGTCGCTGGGTCGCTGGTTCAAGCCTCTGTGTTTCTGTGTGGAGTTTGCATGTTCTCCCTGTGTTCGCGTGGGTTTCCTCTGGGTGTTCCGGTTTCCCCCCCAGTCCAAATACATGCAGTACAGGTGAATTGTTTAGGCTAAATTGTCCGTAGTGTATGAGTGTGTGTGTGTTTGTGTGAATGAGTGTGTTTGTGGACGTTTCCCAAAGATGGGTTGCGGCTGGAAGGGCATCCGCTGCGTAAAAACCTGCTAGATAGGTTGGTGGTTCATTCCGCTGTGGCGACCCCAGATTAATAAAGGGATTGAGGCCGAAAATAAAATAAATGAATGAATGTAACTTTATAAGAATTGTATTGTTATTACATCATCAAATCAGGGATCCAAGTTTTAAACCAAATATAATGTATTTAGCAAATATCATTGTCTAGTTACAGACTTTGACTATCAAAATCCAAGGGATTAAGTTCCTTTCTAAATACATCACAACATGGGCAATAGGAAATGTAGACAACCAATATTCAGTCAACCATTTGAATGTTAAAGGCCATCATCTCCTGGTATAAAATACTATCCATTCTACATTTTTAATGTATGCATTATTGGGTAGAATGGAGCTCTCACATCACCATAAAAAACATACCACAGCTAACTAATCCTGCAGCAAAGACACACTACAGACACCACAGAAGATTACAGGTGACTTTCCAGTGTGTGTCCTTTCTGGCTCACTTCCTTTTCCTGAAATCCGGGCAACAACAAAAGAAATCTTTGATGCTTCATTTGACTCAAACTCTTTTGATCAGCACTCACTCGTAAAAGTCAGAGCCAAAGGACACAAATTAAGCAGCAAGAAAATTAGCAATGGGTATTTTATGCATGTTTTTATATCCATCATATCGCTCTATATTTTGAGCTAAATTCACACATTAGCGCATGCAAATTCAGTCAATTTGACTCTGAAAGCTTTCATCAGGCGTTTGAGCGAAATTCCTTTAGAATGCACTGTGAGAAATCTACACAAAAGGAGCAGACCCATAATCCCCCATTTACTGAATTAACTACACATAATAGCTCTCTAATAGGAATAATATATCATAGCAATTAGACTATAATCATCTCATTTTGGGTGCTACCTTGGTATTTAGTTCAGCCTCCGTTCTAATTGCTCTTAACTGTTGATGTTTAATGGGAGTAAAGTAACTGAGGCAGCACTGTTTCATCTGTGGAAGGTGTTGTATCCTCAACATCTGCTCTCCTCTCTTCACTGTGCACCAGTCCGTGTTAAGCACTGTGTCAGAATGAGCTACATGGTTACCCACGTCACATTTGTCGGCAGCACAGCACATTTCCGCATGAAACGCCTCCCTTCTTATTTAGCGGACCATATGCTGCTCTGGATCACGTTTCTTTGTGCTCCTGGTGGAGATGCAACGCAAGGAATACTAAAACAATCTTCAGAAGATTGACAGGGGAGGGAAAATGGAGCCTTCCGGCTGAGAAAACCAAACCTCGGCTGGTCTCTTTTCCCCAGAAGTCTCTGAAGACGTGATCAAACCAGAAAAACACTCTGACATATTACTCCTCGTACACAAACAAGTCACTCTTTCTAGCCAATTTTAGCATGCTCTGGCAGGACAAGAGTTATAGCACGCTTGCTGTTTTTGTTTCTTCCATGCCAGGCAAGGAGCCAACAAACAAGTACAATGTGTGTTGCATATCTAAGAGTTCAACTAATAGTTACATTTTAGCCTCGCCAAACACAAGCAATATGCATGGTCCCAAAGGTTTTGGCTGGATTTATTTTTGGACCCACGAAACAAATCAATATTTAATACAGCGCATTTTCATCAAAATGGCCTTTGCCAGCTTTATTGTGGCAATAGGTCAAAAGCTGCAATTGCAAATCAGCAAGTCGAAAAAACACATCCAAGCAAAAAAAAAAAAAAAAAAAGCCAAAATATGAAAGCATAAAATAAATCCTTGGCTTAATGGAACAGAATACTTTTTGTTATAAGTTATTCTTTAGATGCTAAAATGTTACAAGCATGTTAGTAAGTTTTGACAATGTGTTATAGCATGTTAGCTACTTGCTAATCCATGGATCTAAAAAATGTTACGAACATTCCAGAACAAGAATGTGATAAATGTTGCTAATAACCTTGGTAAAAACATTCTCAGAAAAACAAACATTTTAAAAATATAGGAACATTTTACAAGGTATTTAAACCGGAACATGCTAAATATACTGGCAACAATTAAAACGCGTCAACGTGCTAATAACTATTTTAAACCAAGCCAGCAAATTTCCTTTTTTTCCAACTTCCTAGAAATGCCCAAGAACATGGTAGCATTATTGATAGATAATACTGTAGTAAAAACATGCTAGCACTGTGTTAAAATGGGCTAACTATGTAACAATCTTTTAAAAGACAACATGATGACACCAGTGATGTGTGGTAAAACAAGCTAAAACATGTTAGTAGTTTGTTAAAAAAGGCTAACAATGTGTTAAAAATGCTAGCAATGTTCTAGACTATACAACTAATTTAAGCCATGTAAAACATGCTAGCACTGTTAAAAATGGGTTAACCCTATGTTATCGCATGTTTAAAACATCAACAAAATGCTAAAACTGTTGGAACATACTAATGTTAAACATGCTACCTAGAAGTTAAAACATCCTACAAATATCCAAAAACATGCTAACACTGTGCTAAAATGGGATAACAGTGTAGCAATCTCCTAAAAATGCTAACAACATGATGAAATATGAATGAGTGGTAAAACATGCTCACAACAAGCTAAATTTAAAAATTAAATGTGTTAAATATGCTAGCAACAAGTTAACATGCTAATAATGTGCTAAAACAAGCCAGCAAATTTCTAAAACAGTAATGTATGGCAAAACATCCAAACTATTAGTTAAGACTTTCTAAAAAAAAATGCCCTATAACATGGTAGCAGATAAATTATAGCTCAAAACATGTTAGCACTGTTAAAATGAGCTAACAATGTAACAATCTTCATGTAACACTAACAACATGATGATACAGTACAGTGTGGTACAACATGCTTGCAATAAGCTAAAAAATGTTGACAGTTTGTTAAAACAGGCTAACAATGTGTTAAAAATGCTAGCAATTTTCTAAAACATACAATTAACTAAAGCCATGTAAAACATGCTTGCACTGTTAAAATGGGCAAACCTATGCTATAGCATGTTTTAAACTTCAACAAAATGCTAAAACATCTGGAACATGTTATTTTAAAGTTAAAACATCCTACAAATGTGCTAAAACATGCTAACACTGTTCTAAATGAGCTAACAATGTAGCAATCTTCTAAAAGATGCTAATATCATGATGAAATGGGAATGTGTGCTAAAATACTCACATGTTAAACCACTTTGTAAAAACAGGCTAAATGTGTTAAATAACAACATGATGATACAGTAAAACAAGGTAAAATGTGCTTGCAACTAGCTAAAACGTGCTAGCAGTTTGTTAAAACATGCTAACAACGTGTTTAAAAATGCTAGCAATGTTCTAAAACATACAACAAATTTAAGCCATGTAAAACATGCTAACAATGTAACAACGTAACACTCACAACATTATGATACAATAAAACATGGTAAAACATGCTTGCAACAAGCTAAAACGTGCTAGCAGTTTGTTAAAACAGGATAACAAAGTATTTTAAAAATGCTAGCAATGTTCTAAAACATACAACTAATTTAAGCCATGTAAAACCTCCTAACACTGCTAAAATTGGCTAACCCTATGCTACAGCATTTTTAAAACAAGCCAGCAAAATACTAAAACAGAATTGTATCCTGAAACATGCAACCTATTAGCTAAGACTTCCTAAAAAATGTCCTATAACATGGAAGCAGATTGATAAATAGTTGAAGTAAAACATGCTAGCACTTTGTTAAAATGGGCTAACAATGTAACAATCTTTCAAAACACACTAACAACATGATGAAATAAGAATGTATGCTTACATCAAGCTAAAGCATGTTAGCAGTTTGTTAATGTTTATGTTTATAGTATTTATATTATTTGCTAATTAATAACCACCTCATGTGGAACTGTGAATCTGCATCTCATTTCAGAGTCTGTTACCGTCCACTGGAGGTCGCACTTCGGTCACAGGCACATACTTTGAGAGCCTTCCTGACTGAATGAATAAAATATGCTGTTTTCCACCAAGGCAACCCAGGATGCTGATATATAATTGGCAAAAGTGGCATTGGGTGGGTTAAAAGAACCAAAACATAGAGTTCCAGAACTCACATTTTCAAACCAGAATATCTGACTTAAGCATTGTTTTTCATATGAACAAGAATGTTCACTTTTTCATGTTCAGCATATTTCTTAAATATCTGCAAAAATATTATGGTACATTTTTACACTTTAGAAGAGTCAAAAGCTTACATACAGCACCTTTAAACATAAAAGGCCTTTTTACTGCTCAGTTATTTTTGGTCATTGGCCAAAACAGCGTTTTTGAATTTACTAGGATTGTCATTATTTACACACATTTTTTATTAGATGGATTAATTTGCATAATTATCATATTATGCAAATTAGCTCATATAAAAATGCTAATTGATGAATTATGATGCAAAAATTAAATACAAAGAACTATCCACATTAATGCAACACAACTACTTAAATGCAATACAAATACATTCAACATGCATGCAGAGGATTTTCTTATTAAATAAAAAAAACAGGCAAAGTGCCAGGTGAAAATGTCACAGTTGATGGGATGCAAATTAGCATTTTGACGACAAATATTGTGAGCTCATCTGCTCGTATACATCATTATCACTGAATAAAACAGCTTTATATTATTTGCCCCCGTAAAATCAAAGCAATGAAGCAATCAGCGGCTTTTCTACAAACACGTCAAGGCTAAGCAAATGCTATCGTCTCATCTGACAAGCAACAAATGCGCTCTCCAAATTTCATCCTCATGATGGATGTGCTGAAAAGAACGGGGCAGACGGATCTTATGCTAACAGGAAGAAGATAATAACCAAAATGATTTAGACGTGTCTGCATGGTCTTGTTTTGGGGCAGGTTTTTGCTAAGCGGTTAACAGATCAGTGACTTATCGCTGCTTACTGATAGAGAGTGTGCTATTATCAGGATGTCACAGGGTTGCATCATTTGTTGTATATCGCTAAGCTCCGAGATGCGCAAACAGGGTTTTCTGCAAGTCTGTGAGCTTAGATTAGCAAGCTATTACAGGAACTTTTCTCCTGGTTTCCTTTTCAACTTTCATTAGCTGCTGCTAGAGCTTGTGTGTCTTTTGACTTGTCTTCCTGTTATTCATTCGTTTTATTACAAAAATTGGATGGATGGATGGATGGATGGATGGATGGATGGATGGATGGATGGATGGATGAATGGATGAATGGATGGATGGAAGGTTGGATAGATGGAAGACTGGATGGATGTTAGAATGGATGGATGGTGTATGGGTGTTAGGATGGATGATATGTAAGGATGGATGTGTTAAGATGGGTGCTAGGATGGATGGATTGATGGATGTGTTAGGATAGGTGTTACGATGGATGGATGGATGGATGGATGGATATGTTAAGTTGGGTGTTAGGAAGGATGGATAGATGTTAGGGTGGATGAATGGGTGGATAAATGGATGGATGGATGTGTTAGGATGGGTGTTAGAATAGATGGATGTGTTAGGATGGATGAATGAATGGATGATGGATAATAGATGGGTGGATATGTTAGGATGAGTGTTAGGATTGATGGATGGATGGATAATGTGTTAGGATAGGTGTTAGGATGGATGGATTGATATGTTATGATGGGTGTTAGGATGGATGGATGTTAGGATGGATGAATGTCAGAATAGATGTTAGAGTGGATGGATGTATGGGTTCAGATGGATGTTAAAATGGATGGATTGATGGATGTGTTAGGATGAGTGTTAGGATGGATGGATGGATGGATGGATGATAGATGGATATGTTAGGATAGGTGTTAGGATGGATTGGTGGATGGATGTTAAGATGGATGGATGTTAGAATGGATGTTAGCCAGTATTAATGGATGTATTGTGTTAGGATGGGTGTTAGGATGGATGAATTGATGGATGCGTTTGGATGGGAATTAGAATGGATGGATGACTGGATGGATATGCTAGGATGGGTGTAAGCATGGATGGATGTTAGGATGCATGGGTGTTAGAATGGATATTAGGGTGGACGGATAGATGAATGGATGTGTTACAATGGATGGATGGAAGGATAGATGGATGGATAAATGAATGGATAGATGGATGGATGGATGGATGGATGAATGATAGATAGATATGTTAGAATGGATGGATGTGTTAGGATAAATGGATGGATGGATGGATGGATGAATGGATTATGTGTTAGGATAGGTGTTAGAATGGATGGATGGATGGATGGATGGATATGTTAGGATGGATGGATGTTAGAATAGATGTTAGGGTGGGTGGATGGATGTGTTTGGATGGGTGTTGATATGGATGGATGTTAGGGTTAGGATGGATGTTATGGTGGATGGATGGATGGTCATCTTTGCACACATTTTTATTAGATGGAAATGAGATTAATTTTCTTAATTGTCATATTATGCAAATTAGCGCAAATAAAAAATATTACTTGTCGAATTATGATGCAACAATTAAATGCAAAGAACTATTGACATTAACGCAACACAACTACTTTAATGCAATACAAATAACATTCAACATGCATGCAGAGGATTTTCTCATTAAATAAAAAAAAAAAACAGGCAATGTGCCAGGTGAAAATATCACAGTTGATGGGATGCAATGAATAGAGGGATGGATGCTAATTTTTTTTTCAATAGTTTTTTTTTATGTAATATATGACAAGGATGCAGGCCTGAATGGTCAGCATAATTAATTTGGGTTATTTGAGATGAATAGTAAAAAAAAAAAAAATTTGTAGATTAATAAATATTTTAATGCTTAAAACCATACAAAACAAATGTTGTTCTTTCTACCAAAATGCTAAATACTGTTCTTCTTTTTATTTAAAAAAAAATATATATATTCAACATAATAATGGCAATAATATTCAATACTAATAATATTCAATAATTCTTTGGGAAAGTGAGATTTATACATCACACAAAAGCGGAATAAATAAGCAATTCTTGGCAGGGATACAACTATTTGAAAGTTTGAAAAATGCAGGTTAAAATTGACAAAATATCTTCATGGAACAATATTACATCACTTGTGGTAATCTTGCCGTATACTATATGTGGTCAAATATACACCATTGCTGAGGCATCTGCCTTCTTACATTGTACAAAGAGCATTTGTTGAATGCTTTTTGCACTAGATTTTACAATAACATTCTGTCTGGCTGTATTTGATCAATAGAGCCAAAATGCGGGTCCACAGCTGTCACCCCTACAAAGGCTTTTGCCAGAGTCGTCTCATCATTAATAACCATCTAATGAAGATGTCACTGCTGCTGGGAAAACTTGTCATTGTGACTGGTGTTTGTACTCATCTTTTCCCCATCAGACCACATACTGTACAACCAATAAAATGGCAGCCTTTGTAAATGTGAAAAAAGAAAGTGAACTAAAAATTTTCACTGAATAACCTCTTGACCTTTTTTAAAAAGAAAAAAAAAACATTTAACAGATGAGTATTGGAGAGTAAATGGAATATTGAGTAACTATTGGTTATTTGATAACTAATGGTTGGAGGTAGGGCTCCACAAAATATCATTTCAGCATCGATATTGCAATGTGATCATGTGCAAGTCACATGGCGGGATCTGCAATGCTGAGTCAGGATTATAATTTATCATTTGCATGGGTTTTTGAGGCATGTGACTTGCACATGATCACATTGCAACATCCTGTAATGTCCTGGCTGGGCTACTTGGAATTACTGCATGTCTTTGGACTGTGGGGAAAACCGGAGCATCCAGGGGAAACCCACAAGAATGTTGAGAACGTTCCAACTCCACACAGTAATTCAAATTAGCCCAGTCAGGACACGAACCAGTGACCTTCTTGGTGTGCTTGCTGTGAAGAAACAGGGCACACTACTAAGCCACCGTGCCGCCCCAGTGTTATAAACACTAAAAACTGAACTACCCTGTTCCAGTTACTATGACCATTTATGTGAAGCTGCATTGACACAATCTACATTGTAAAAGCGCTTTACAAATAAAGCTAAATTGAATTGAATTAAATATTTTACACTTGATTATTCAATAACTGTACCTAATAAATAGATTTTCACTTGATTTTTATCTTTTTCTCGACAATATATATCATCTTTGCTTGTAGATTGTTTGTTATATTTTATTTGCTGATGCACTACCTACAGAATCATACCAGTCAATCCAAAGGGCTCTATTTTAACGATCTAGACGTAAAGTCTAAAGCACATGAAGCAAAAGCCAAATGTGTGTCCGAATCCCCTTTTGCTATTTTAAGGATGGAAAAATACGCTCTGCGCCCTGGCACAAAGTCTAACAGCATTGTGCTTATTCTTTTAATGAATAATTTAATTTAGTTTAATTTAATTAAACTAATCAAAGTCCCATCTCCCATTGCCTTTAAGTCTCAGTTGCGTTGCGCCATGTTGATTTGCTATTTATATGCCGGACTTTGTAAGTGGAAAAACTGAACCCTTCACTAACGAGAAAACAGTTAAACAGACCATCTGCAGCACAAGGATAAACTGGATGGATGTGTTAGGCCTATATTCGACCTCGTTATTTTTTCTTTACTTTATTTTTACTCTTTACTCCTTTACTTTTATGGAGTAAGGAAACTGTGTTGTACGCAGTCCACTTAAGACATCTGTTAGCCTGCATATTTGATTTCATTTGTTAAGCACAAAGATTAGTTTCAAAACTATTTCTAAATTCAGTTCTAATTTCCATCAAACAAATGGTGAACAATAATAATGAAGTGTTATCAAAAAACTGAATTTTATCCAAACACATGTCTTATTTTTATACCCCATATGGTGATGCTTACATCTCCAAAACCAAACAGTTGAACAAATATAAACATGTTTTTAAAAGCCCCCGACATGATGAAGGCATGGAGGCAGTGGTTTTTTATATTTATGTAGAAAATAATAATTTTAACTAATTTTAACTAACTAATTAAACTAACATTTAATCCTATATTCTTTTTCCATATGCAAATATATTTGTGTAGTGCTGTGCATCCTGTGTGTATTGAGCTATGTGTAAGCACTTTGGACCTGCATAGACGCATAACTAACATATTGCAATTTTTATTACAGAATAACAAAATATCTCAATGTTAGACTTTCCCAATATCTGTCTAATACCCAGTTGGAATTACGTGGCTAAGTATATTTCAATCAAGCCATCAAATTGAAACCATCAGAGGGGATTGCCATTCCAAAGAGGAAAAACATGGTTAGATGATCAACAATGACCTAATCCACAGGTGTCAAACTCAGTTCCAAAAGGGCCGCAGCTCTGCACAGTTTAGTTCCAACCCTAATTAAACACACCTGACCAAACTAATTGAGTCCTTCAGGCTTGTTTGAAACCTACAGGTGAGTGTGTTGGAGCAGGGTTGGAACTAAACTGTGCAGGGCTTCGGCCCTCCAGGGATTGAGTTTGACACCCCTGACCTAATCTAACGTTTTTTTTCTTCTGTTTAGTAATAATTTGTTATAAAACTCTACAGGGTGCACAAACTGATAGGCCTTTTCCAATATGCTTCCAACTACTGCTTTCAGCTACTATCTGCATATACTAGTAACTATGTGATTGGTTGCTGAGGTCTTTAAGAACAAAGAACAGAGCTGTCATTTGGGACAAAGGGTTGTAAAAAAAAAAAAAGTTTCACAAAATATTTAATAATTTCAAGTCCACTGAATTTTATTGAATAATTTCATGTCAATTGGAAGTGTTACAGACCAACCTGAATAGAACAAGTGTTTGTCTTGTCAAGGGGATAATGGTTTAAAAAAAAAAAATCTAAACAAAGTCAAAACAAAAAATTCTAAGAATCACAACTGCGGAATAGCAGAGGTTAGTTTAGTCTTGTGGGTCAGAAAGTCTCCAAACATACAATCCAACATCACCTACTGTACAATACAGTACATCAACACAAAAGGACTTAAGCAACAAAAAAAAATACATCTATTCCAAAAAGAATGTTAGTGTGTTCGATATTTTGAGCAAAGAATCAAAAGGTTTAATGATAAATACATATTTTTCACAGCCATCTTTGCTCATAATTACCAAGGGTGCCATTGTTAACGGAGGGGATTGTATATATTTTATTAGCACTATTCCCTGTGCATGTCTAAAAGAGGTTTGGTGAAGGAATAAGACTGCTGGGGTGAGATTGTGGGCAGAACTTATGAACTATCAAGTTGTTTTTGGAGAAGAACTCAAAGTTCCCCAAAAAACTCTTCTAAATAATAAACCCTCTGTGCCCAATGCTGTACACTAGAGAGACTCTCAAGAGAAAAACACGATGTTCAAAGCCAAATAATCAGGAATGGGTGGACTGAGTGCTTTTTTAACTTCTATCCAGGACATTGTTTTGGACTGCAGTAAATAATGGAATGTAAAATATACTGAATGTTAAAACTGAGCAATTTAGTGTGTGTTAGTGTGTGCATGTATAGAAATTGGTGGGGACGATGTATACAAAAACTGTTCATCCCCTTTTTTTTTTGTTTTTAATACAACATTTTAGACTGTATTTTACTTCACTTAAAATTTATATTCAATTTTAATAAAAATACATATTAATAATGTTGTAATATAAATAACTCTCAAATTTAAAATCACTTTTAAATATTTTATTATATTAAAGTTTTTAAGTAAAATAACAAAAAAAATGATAGACATTACTTTTATTAAAAATTTAAAAAAAAAAGTTGTATATTTTCAAATAGATAAGTTTTTACAAAGAATGGGGTTTGACATTTAAAGCGCAATTAAAAATACATTTATATAGACCCTTTCAATGTGGTCATATCAATGGCCCATGAACATGTCCTGCTTGTTATCAAACTATTTCATAAACATAACAAGAGGCAATTTAATCATAACTTAATGTTAAAGCAGCTATCATAACATAATTCATTATTGTGGGCGGCGCTAAAGAAAAGAAAAGAACAAAACCCAAACAATATTAAACATCTAACTACAGTTGAAGTCAGAATTGTTAGCTCCCCTTTGAATTTTTTTTTATTTTTTAAATATTTCTCAAATGATGTTTAACTGAGCAAGGAACTTTTCACAGTATGTCTGATAATATTTTTTTTCTTCTGGAGAAAGTCTTATTTGTTTTATTTTGCAAGAATAAAAGCAGTTTTTATTTATTTTTTTTTCTAATTAAGGTCAAAATTTTTAGCCCCTTTAAGCTACATTTTTTTCCAATAGTCTACAGAACAAACCATCAGTATACAATAACTTGCCTAATTACCCTAACCTGCCTATAGTTAACATATTTAACCCACTGTAGTTATGTCTTTAAATGTCACTTTAAGCTGTATCGAAGTGACTTGAAAAATATCTAAAATATTATTTACTGTCATCATGGCAAAGATAAAATAAATCAGATATTAGAAATGAGTTATTAAAACTATTATGTTTAGAAATGTGTTGAAAAAAATTTCTCTCAGTTAAACCGAAACAGGTGGAAAAAATAAACAAGGGAGCTAATAAATCAGGGGGGTTAATAATTCTGATTGCAACTGTAATTATACAAACAAAAACAAAATACATAAACACACAAAGAGGTCTTCAGAGTGTCCTAACTATCCTACTCTATCTATCCAAAAGTACAAGGGGTGGCGCTCACCCCTAACCTAATGTACTAAACACAATTGTAGTCTTATGTGTTGCAAAATGTTTGTCACATGACCTTTTCCGCTTTGTCCGAGCCTCGTATACAATGTAAATGAATGAAATTGAGAAATGGAATGATGTGACCTGAATGGCAGACGGATAACATGAACAAACAGAAACGTGCTACAACAGAATACACAGTTAGACAGGGTTTTCTTTGAATGCAACGCAATATACAGTTTGTTGAAAATGGAGGAATATTTATTTAAGTCTACGCATCGGACCAAGGAAATTTATCTTTGTCAAACAAATTCTAGCTCTTGTAAGATCAGTCCAATTTCTATTTTCTGAACTGAAAGGAGGCCATTGCATAAGTTTAGAATTTTGCCCAAACACTAGAAATAACACAGTGTGAAAAGCAAGTACTCCAGGGAGGAGAAGTGGGACTGAATTGAACTTTTGCTTTGCACCAAGAAATCCAATCAATGTGAAAACAGCCTGAAAACAAATAGTTTTAGTCCTGCCACAAGCCCTGGAGCTCTGGAGACCCAAACAGAGCTGTTAGAGGGGTTGAGGAGAGCGGGATCCTTCACACCGGTTCTCTGGGGACTCAATGGTCTCTTCTGAAGAGCATTTGAGTGACGGGGACTGAAATGTACAGCTAAAGCCTCTTTTTTCCTCATTCCCTCAGAAGAAGAAGAAGGAAAGCAGTGATGGAGGGCACTCTGCTGCAGTTTTAAGGCAGAAAGAAACACCCCCTTGGGTTCTCCTGTGCTCTAGTTTAGGGTGTGTTTCAGTGGTGTAAAGTAACAAATTACAAATAAAAACTATTATAATTGAGTAGTTTTTCTCAGGAATTGTAATTTACGAAGTAGTTTTAAAAACATGTACTTTTACTTTCCTTTGAGTACATTTTTAGTGCAGTATCTGTACTTTTGCTCCACTGCTTTTCTTTAGACTGCTGTCACTACTTTATTTTGTCCTGTCTGTGAGGATTAGAAAAATCAGTGCTGTGATTCCTGTCCAATCAAATCGCACATAAAAGGTAAATCGCATCATAATGAACTACCTCAAGTCATGGGCGATTTATATTTGCAGAAAACTGTTTGGAAGCATTAAAAGTGTTCAAGAAAATGTAAAAAATCTTTAAACACATTAACCCAGAGAAAGTTTTATATGATGACCAGAATGACCTTAAACACCTAGCAGGCACAAGGAGTCAACATTGTTTGGAAATAAAAATCGGGTTGATGTCAGAACCCAACGTCAGGCCAACGTCCAATCTAAAATCAACCAAATATCAGGGTCTAATGACATTACAGCTTGCCGTTGTGCGGACGTTACCACTATGACATCTGTCAGATGTTGGATTTCGGTTGCCATACCTGACAAATAAATGTCAGTATTTGACGTCAATATGACGTTTGTTTAAGATGTTGGCTCGACATTGGATTTTGGTCACTTTCCAACACAACCTAAAATCAATCAAATAATTCGATGACTGATGTCCAAGTAAACGTAGTCACTGTCTACTGTTGTCGCTGTGAAAATCAGCGTATGCACGTACTGAAACTCCCCTTTTCATGCAAACCCTTCCCTCTTTCACCCCTCAACACTCCCACCTAAACAAAGCTGGACCCACCCACTTTCCTGACATTTTTTTTCAAACTAGAGGTGTGAAAACACCCTGCTAAGATGAGAGGGGGGGTCATGGCCTTTTAAAATAAAACACAATCTAAAAATATTCCAACTAAAAATGTTTTAGTTGTCAACACCAATAGCCTAGAGGTGAAGTGCGCTGACATGCAGTATACAGTAACACTGTGGTGCTCACAGCAACCTGGCTCGAGGTCCTTTGTTGACCCTTACCCCTCTTTCTTATCCCAATACTTTCCTGTCTGTAACCTCCACAGTTCTATCCTAATCAAAGGGGGAAACCCCCCAAAAAAAAATATGTTTTAGTTTATATAATATTATTTTCAAATACATTCCAATTTTTTTTTCTAAAGTCTCTGCTTTTGAGGAACAAAAGCTCTGAAGTAGTGTGGTGTAAGCGTAGCTTAAATTGTGTGTTTAAAAAAAAACACACAACCGTAAACATAACCATAGGCCTGTGGGGAGGATTTGCACTCCTAAGGCCAGTAGACGATAAAGGGAGGTGCCTCACTCATGTCAGCCAATGGGGCGCAAGTAGCCTGTGATGAAAGACCTCAGCAGAGCGTTTTATCTGTCCACTGCAGACTCTGCTTCCTACCTGGTGTAGTTTTATCTCGTTGACATATCGAGTGGACCTTGACAGGGCCTGTTCTAGAAAACATATTATACCATTACTCCAGGCCACATACTGGGCTCATCCCCTCTGCTCTCCAAATCGCTCTTCTTTTTTGCCTTCACAACCAGCAAGAAAGTTTAGCAATAACAACTCATAGTGAGATAAACAGGTTTGATACAAAACCTGCAGAAATCAAATAAATGAGGTAATAAAATTTTCAATATGAACAAATATGATCGATTTTACATGCATCTTAAATATACAGTAGCATTTATATGTGAGATTTGTTTTGAAAAAAATAAAGGAACATTTAAGCATTTTAAAGATATTTTTCAGCAAGTTTAATGACTTATTTAGGGACAAAAACACATATTTTGCTCTCCAAAACCGCATGAATTTAATAAAATACAGCAAAGAAATTTTATTAAACATTACAATACAAAATGAACTAAAATGTAAAGTTTTTATAAATCCATAACCACATATAAAAAAATGACCTATATGCATCTTAAATGTAAAACATTTGGTAAAAGACATCAAAATCAGTTATAACGTGAAATATTGCAATTTAAAATTACTTCTATTTTTCCATTTTGAATAAAGAGTACATTTTAACCATGATGAATATTATTTAGTTTATTATTATTATTATTATTATTATTATTATTATTTAAATAATTTTAGGCCATCTCTAGTTGTATTTTTGCTTGTTTTTTTTTTGTGTAGATGGGTGGTTTTCTGTTTATTGTTTATTGTTATACAACCGAAACAGAATAATCAAAAAGACATGCAACACAAATGGCCATGGGAAGGTGTGCAATACTGAACTGCTGCATCAATCTAGAATTGTGCATGTATTACTCCACAATCTGACACAATCCCAATCTTTGCATTCGTCTTTACTCTTTATGACTGTTCTTTGCTCTCAGTAATAGGTGGCCAAAAGCACTCACCTATCGACCAGCAGAGACCCTCTTTGAGCTCTGTTTGATGGCCCTCCAGATAGAAGATAACCTTCTCAACCCTGTGAAATAAAGAAACAGGTCAAAGCAACCTTTAAAGGCCAATAGCCATCCAGCAAACTGCAGCGCAACAGCAGAGCTTCCCTCAGCATCCCAATGAGACCGTCTGCCCCACAACATCTGCTGAATGTCATGAAGAAACAACCACAAGAACTACAGCAGCACTCAAACATACAGCGAGCTGGTTCTATTGATTATTAGCCAAAGAAATCGTTAAAGCAGGATGAAAGCTTGACTTGACGACGGATCCAAAGAAAGTCCGGAAAAACAGAAACACAATAATCAGGATAATTAATCAAAAGCTGTGATTTATCAGTAGTAAATGAAAGAAATGTTATGCTTTAGAATAGAATATGGAATATTCTCAATAATATTTGTAAAGGAAACATTGGCCCTATATGTGTAATTTATATATATTTCAATTAATATGGAAAACGAGTGCATGTTTTTACTAGAACTAATATTGAATTTTTTTTAAGCGCGTGTAAAACAATATTATTTGCACAAAGAAATTATGAAGTTTCTCTAAAGAAGTTACTCCACCCTATCAAGAGCATCATTATGGGCATTTTACGTTATGGTTCAAACGATGGATCTGCGACAGAGAAACTACGGTTTGGGAAACATTCCTCACTACATCATTCTTTCCCAAAAATGATGCATCGTACTATAATAGTTCAGCTGCGAGTTATGTGGTTGTTTGGGAAATGCACCCCTGATGAGTAATTTTAATTTTTAATTCAATTTATTTATTTATTTTTGAGCTTTTCGTAGTCAATAAAGCGGACTTCATTTCACAAACACCATTGCAAAAAATCAACAACAGCTAACACCAAAACTCCAAGACCACCACTGTTTAATTGTAAAAATAATTATTTAATTATTTAATGCGGCGATGCAATGGCGCAGTAGGTAGCGCTGTCGCCTCACAGCAAGAAGGTCGCTGGTTCGAGCCTCAGCTGGGTTAGTTGGGTGCTCAGGTTTCCCCCACAGTCCAAAGACATGTGGTACAGGGAAATAGGGTAGGCTAAAATTGTCCATAGTGTATGAGCGTGAGTGAGTGTGTGGATGTTTCCCAGAGATGGGTTGCAGCTGGAAGGGCATCCGCTGCGTAAAAACATGCTTGATAAGATGGTGGTTCATTCTGCTGTGGCGACCCCGGATTAATAAAGGGACTCAGCCGAAAAGAAAATGAATGAATGAATGAATAATTATTGAATGCACTAGTTAACATGAACTACAGAAACAGCACTCTAAAAAAGATGCGTTAATTATCATTTTTCCATATTTTGTAAATATTTTTCTCTCCCCGTTTATGCTTCTGAACTTGATCTTTCTTCCAACAACTTTTAACCTTAAAGTTTGAAAAAATTACTTTTATGAAAATTTTTATAGCTTTAAGTGATACACTGTATGAGTTAGTGTTACATATCACAGTACAAACACCTTGTAATAAATTGCCAGTACTTATTCTGTTATTTTACACACTTATTTCTCTATATATTATTATTTATTTATTTACACACACACACACACACACACAAACACTCAAACGCACACGCACACGCACACACACACACACACACACACACACACACACATATATATATATATATATATATATATATATATATATATATATATATATATATATATATATATATATATATATATATATATTTCTCACACTTTATATTATTTTTTTAAATGTAATACAAATCAAACTGTAGAGTAGAATTTTCAACATCAAAAGTCCACAAAGTAGAGATCAACGTCCCCATATGGCAATTAACAACAGTAAATAAACAGAAAACACTTCTGAATGACAAAATATGGAAACTGCTGATTAACAGATTTTTTTTGCAGTGTACAGCATGTGCAGTACATTTTTACATCATTCATTTACATTTGCTATTGTAAGATATTAAAAATAAAATGCAGGGAGCAAACATTAAGGTACACAAATATGCTCTTTGATTTTAAAATATTTTATTAATGAACATTAACTAGATCAATAAATTGTCAAGGAGAATTTCTTTGTTAATTTGTGTTAACTATAGTGAAATTAGATTTAAAACCAATTTAAAACTTTTTGAAATAATTTCATTATTTAACTTGCTAATTTGATGATCAAGAATCATTCCATTATCAATGTTGAAAACAGCAGCTGAATATTTTGTTTTTCTAGTGCTATTATTAACACGATTCTTTAATGAACAACTTGTATTAAGAATGAGATAATGTTGCGCCTCCTTATAGTATGATTAATGGACTGCATTCTTAAATAAATGTACTAGTTTCTTCCGTGAAGTGTGTAACATAGCTATAAGTAAATGAAAACATCTAGTTAAGGGGTGCAATCTAACAGTGCATCTTGTTTGAAAGTATAGATTTTAAAAAAATAAATAAAAGATTACATTCAGAGTCTTTTAGATAAAATGCCGTTCATTCTGATCTTTTGCCTATTTGTATCGACACAAAACAATACCAAATATCGTCACCTTAGAATTAAACAGCTCTATCTGCTATTTTTGTCAAAATTGAGTTATTAACATATTCCTATTAAATGATAACTTATTTACATAATGGGACTTTTTTATATAAGTTCTTTAAATTTTAAGACTTTTTATTTAAACAACAAATGTTACACACATACTGTTATCTATATGGAATGCAAAAACTTTGAAGCTCAACATCTCAAAATTATTCAGAACGCAGATGGAACTTTATGATTCCAAGGTGACAATATGTTATGTGCCGGATCCAGTAAAACGTGAGCGCGCCAGTGCAGGTGTGCATGGGACTGATCATGACTGAAGATGAGTGAACATTTTTGCAGTAATCTACACTGCAACGCGGTATTCATCGACCGTTTGTTAGGAAGGATCAGAAAAGACTATTGATAATTGAGAATTTGTCAGAGCTTGACAGGAACTTTACAGCACACAGTTCATGGATCAGTTTCTTTTTCCAATTTACAAGTGTAAGTAAGTTGCCTCCTTGTTTTCTCTAGCTTGCAAAATACATTTTTAATTATGTTTTGTTACTTGTAAATGCTCCACAAGGCTTGTACTTGCAACTCTTTATATTCTCATATTGCATCTAAAGCCACATTGAAAATGCTGCTTTGTTTTACAGATTTAAATGCATTTGTGAGCTCACGACCCTCTGCCATATGGCTAATATCACCGCATATTAGCTTTGCGCTAGGGAGGGGTTTTCAAACAAATGTATTGCTGAATGAATCATAAGGGAGTTGTTGGGGTAATTAGGTGAAAATAAATGCATATTATCAGACAATGAAAGAGTTTTTTGACCATATATCAGACTGCTGTTGGAGACCCCCAAACCCAAAATATGACCTTTTTTATGCATAATAGGGGCTCTTCAATAACTAACTTATATTATTGGTGTAGTATATGCAGTATGACTATTATTCAAACAAACACAAGCAAGCATACAGCACAGCATTGCTCTCATCACTAAAAAGTTGTTTCAAAGTAAAGCAACAAAGCAAAAATAGGACAACAGTGCCATTAGAAACTTCCCAGACAGCGACAGTAACATCCTCTCATTATAGCACTGGACCAGCACATCCAGATCTGTTAAATTGTCTATTTTTTTTTTTTCCTCAACGACCCCATCAAAACCAATCCCATCATTCTCTCTGCTTCTCTCTTTTCCTGAAGACAAACAGCCAATCGTCTCTGTCTCCTGGTTTCATGGGTTTCCAGCTGCCAGAGATGGGCTGGCACTGGTTAAAAAGCATCAGTTCTGTCCCAGACTATGGATGGAGGTCCGGGTGGGACTGTTCGCCTGCAGAGTCTGGCATTGATAGTAACCGTCTCTTTTTCACTCCTCTAATCTTGTTTACCACCTCTCAACATCAGCTGAATCAGATGCACACTTTCAGCACTTTCATACTGTGCTTTGAGGATCAACACATTCCAGCATACTTCACAATAAATAATTCAAAATCAAATGTTTCTGATTTACAAACTGACTGTAAAATCTTCAAATGGCTTATTTGATGTCATATTAAGGCAATGTGACCAAAATCACATATAGTGATATAAACCAGCTTGGTCATACTTTGTTTCAAGGTACAATACTTGCTATTAATATACCATTAAAGCGATAGTTTACCCAAAAATGAAAATTGACTTATTATTTACTCACTCTCATATAGTTTTAAAGCTTTATGATAGGGTTGGATGTTGTTTTGGATAAATTTGAAATCGTTTAATGTCTAATCTAATAAAATCGTGATGGATGATGGCATCGCCATTGTAGGCGGTGGTGTAATTATTAATGAATAATTAATTAATTCACAACTAATTAATTAAGTGTAGCCTACTGTTTCAACTACCTGACCCACATGGTCTTTGTTTTCCTCACAATAAAGAAAAGTTGCACACAAATCACCACTTGTCAATCACTTTTTCCGCAGAACTCTGGGATAAATAGGCAAAGTGATCTGTGTCGTTATAATGGCATCAACAAACTTGGTTGGTAAAAAAGGTCACAGCCAACAGGAACCAACCAACAGTATCTGAAATCAAATACCATGGGAGTCAATGGTTACAAGTTCCCAGCTTTATTCAAAATTTCAACTTTTTTGGGCGGTAATCTATTACTTTAACTATGACTTTTGTCTTTATAAACTAGTAGTAGTTGGATTAGGTAGGATCAATGTAGAATGAGTTGTGTAGAATAACTTAATTAAATTAAAGTAATAATCGGCAGGTAATAAGCCATTAATTAATAGTGAGAAATAATAATAATAAATGATATTAATTATTTCTTATATTTATTTGGCACTTTTCTGGACACTTAAAGTGCTTTACACATTGAGGGGAATCTCCTCATCCACCACCAGTGTGCAGCATACACCTGTATGAGGCGACGACAGACACATTGCACCAGGCTGCACACCACACACCAGCTGATGGGTGGACACGAGACAGAGTGATGAAGTCACTTATGATATGGGGATGGTTAGGAGACCAGTGGGTAAATTTGGCCAGGATGCCAGGGTTAAACTACAACTCTTTTTTTAAAGACATCCTGGAATTTTTAACAACCACAGTGAGTCAGATCTTGGTTTAATGTCTCTTCCAAAAGACAGCTCTCACTGAGCAGTACAGAGTCCCTTGCACTATACTGGGGCGTTAGGGCGCACACAGACCACAGGTTGCACTAACACCCCATCCGACAGCAGCCCAGCTTTCTCCTGTTTAACTTTAGTGGGGGAACATTTGAGAGTTGCAGAGAGCTAGCTGCCAACAAATATTACTTTAAGTGTCAACCTATTAATTTACTAAACCTCAGGCAATCCAATATGTACTGTAGGTAACTTTTAACTTAGTAGAACATTAAATGAGAATTATTACTATTGCTATCCTTGTTGATTCATAAAATGCTACTTTTTCCTCATAGTAAAACAGTTGATCAGTGCAAGTAACATTTTTGTTTTTGTTAAAATTGTTTTTGTTATAACAATACCAAGTAAATGGCCTATTATTATCAAACTGAGAAACTACCCCTAAATGAAATTGATTGTGTAAAATAATACCCCCGACACAAATCCAAATATAACCAAGTGTGATCATCTGCAGTTGTTTCATTGTAAATAAACAATTGAAATAGTCAGTAATATGTTTTTTTTTGTTATTATTACTAATATTATTTACAATGTATAGAGTAAACCGCATAAATTAGAAAAAGCTGCACATAAATTAAATAGTTTAGCCTTTTAAAATCAATAGTTATTATACAGAACTTGATCGGAAAAAAAACACCAAGATCAACATGGTTAGATATAAAAAAAAATAATAATAATAATAATAACAATAATAATAATAATAATAATAATAATAATAATAACAATAATAATAATATGTATTTGTGGCAAAGCAGTGGCACAGTAGGTAGTGCTATTGCCTCACAGCAAGATGATCGCTGGTTCAAGCCTCGGCTGGGTCAGTTAGCATTTCTGTGTGGAGTTTGCATGATTAGACTAAGCTGAAAAGAAGATAAAAGAATGTGTATATGTTATGTAATAATGAGTGTCCACTTTTGCTCCACTTTAAATCGCGTGTACAGAATCCGTTTGGGAAAATGTGTCTATTTATCAACATGGAGCGTCTGACAGTCATGCATAGGAGAGACAACGATGCCTGTAATGGAAAGGAAGGGAATTCAGCTGTTTTTATATTTGCTTCAAAGTGTTTTCATGCCTAAATAAAGTTAAAGTACAGAAGAGATTTACATTTAAGAGCAAGAGGCGTCTCCTGGTCCTTCGGAAGTATGGGTTGCGCATAGGGAGGATCGTATAATGTTTATTAACACCCTTCATAGAAAGATAAAAATATGGGATAAATACGGAAAAAAACCTTCACGGGATGATAGCAGGACACAATTATAAAATATGTGAGAATCCCGGGAAATAAAAGGGTTGACAGGTATGACAAAAAGTAGCTTTAGAAAAATATATTTAAATCAATTTGTCTGGGCCTCTTTAAATGCAAATGAGCTGCTGCTCCCCACTCCTTTTTTAGAAAAGGGTGGAGCCTTTAGGCCTTGTGCTTTTGTTACTCCTACAACAGTAAACTATTTATTTCTGTGACTTTTTTTCCCTAAAACAAAAGCAGACTTTTTTTTTCTCCTAAAACACGTGTGTGTTTGTTTGTTTTTTTGTTTTGTTTTTTGTATATACATATACATCTTTCTTCTATATTGTGTGTATTTTATAAGCTGAAGAAATAAGCACAAACAACCCCAAGGGCCAAAGTGTCACCTGGCATACAAGTTTTTTTTTAGGAACACAGACACAAATGTATACCACTTGAGTATTACAAAAAAATTTCTATACTTTCAAGACTACAGTTGAGGCAAAACTACATTTGGAGTGTCATAAAATGTCAGCATGGCAGTAATGTCATGCTCTGAATGTGTAAAAACCATAACAGAACCCCTTAAAAGTGGCAAGTCAGAACATTCCTTGTAACCATTAAATCTGTTTGCTACTGTGTCTAACAACAACGCTAATTAAATAAAAGCAAAACAATAAAGTGGTTTATCTGGCTCCTCAAAGCTTCCAGTGCTTGACTAAGCCTTGACTGTTGTCATCCCTCACCAGCATGTGTTTGTCTCACAGATGACCTCCCTCCACCTTGGAGGTCAGAGAGCCAGAGAAGTAAGGATGTCTCAGCTAGAATGTCATTAACCTCATGAGCCTGGACAAATGGAGGCGCTGTGATCTCGCCGGTCTGCTGGACCCTGCGTCTGATTGCTGCAGCTCTACACTCTGGGTAACGGACTGTTTGCTGAGCTGACCATTAATCCAGACAAGGCCTTTCTCTTCCAGGCCTCAGCTTATACGCTTGTACCTCTGTTCCTGCATCTCTGCAGTACTACTCTATAGAGCGCTCATATAACATTGAAGTTTACTTTGTTTTCCGACTGCTTCATTCCAGTAAACCAGATACTCTTCTTTCCGTGCATTTATTATTTGATTGGGCTTAATTTTGTGGATGAGCATGTCCGTGTCCTGATGCTGCCTGCTGTTAGTCATATTCGTTGTGTTGGTTTGTGTTTGCAGCTTCAGGACCATCTGAATCAGGGGATTTTTTTTCAATGTCCATTTCTTGGGTTTTTAGGGCTTTAAAATGATAAGAGTTGGGGTCACTCATTTTAATGTGTTTACAAAATTTAACGGATCGTTTCTCAATGCGCATGAGTAGAGGATACTGGCCTAATTCTGCCCTGCATGCATTGCTGGGTGTGTTCCTCTGTACCCTGAGGATGCTCCTACAGAACTCTGCATGTAGGCTTTCAACTGGATTTTTATCCCACTTATCAAACTCATGACTGAGGAGAGGACCCCACACTACACTCCCGTATAGAACTATAGGTTCAATCACTGACTGGAAAATTTTAAGCCAGATTCGAATTGGAATTTCTATTTGTGTTGATTTTTTAATGGCGTAAAAGGCCCTTCTTGCTTTCTCTTTTAGTTCATTCACAGCCAAATTTAGTTTTCCATTAGCACTTATTTTCAACCCAAGGTATGTGTAGCTTATGGCAGGTTCAATTTTTGTCAAACCAAGGGTGAAGCTGTGTTTCTTTTCCTCTCTCTCTCTCTCTCTCTCTCTCTCTCTCTCTCTCTCTCTCTCTCTCTCTCTCTCTCTCTCTCTCTCTCTCTCTTTCTCTCTCTTTCTCTCTCACACACACACACACACACACACACAGAAAGTTAATGGGGATCTAAATATTAAGCTTCACTGACTTTTACTTTATTGCCAAATAATTTATTTTTAGTATTAGTAATGTACCATCCATCTATTCTGTATAGATGGATGGTACATTACTAATCCTAAAAATACATAATTTGCCAATAAAGTAATGGACTGTTCAAAATTATAGTACTGATAATAATGTTCAGTGTTATTGAAAAAAAGTGTCTATAAATATATGCAGTGCCTATTGTCAGTGCCTAATTACTTTATTTTTCCTACAGCCTGAAGTAAAATCCAAATAACGTTTTCAGCCTTCTGAAATGTTTTTGTAACCTTCTCCTAACCTGTGCCCTTCTACAACTTTATCACGAATGTCTCTTGAAGGAATGGTGTAATGTGAGTAAAAGTATAGATTTTCACAGGATATGATGATTTTCTATAGGCACTGTATATATTAATGCTTTTATGCTTTCGGTCATGAAAAATAGATGCATAAAAACATTATACATGCTATACTATCAAAATACTTTATTCAGCATACAGTATCTTGGCAAACAGGAATTGTGTTTTTTGGAAATGGACAGACAGACAGATAGACAGATAGACATACTATTGGTAGAAAAAAAATCCAAAAACACAATATTAAAAGCATGATATGCAATGACACAAAATAATAGAAAATTGAAAGATAGGAAATGAGTTCGGATAGATAGACAAGTGTTTGGAAAGAAGGAAGAAAGAAAAGGAAGTTTGGCAGGAAGTAAGGATGGAAGGAAGGAGGAAAGGAAAAGAGCTCAGAAGGAAGGAAGGAAGGAAGTTTGGAAAGAAGTAAAGAAGAAAGGAAGGAAGGAAGGAAGGAAAAGAGTTTGGAAGAAAGAATGTTCGGAAGGAAGGATGGAGGTAAAGAAGAAAGGAAGTAAAGTCGGAAGGAAGGAGGTTCTGAAGGAAGGAAAGAAGGAAGAAAGTTCAGAAGGATGGGAGGAAGGAAGGAAAGAAGGAAAAGAATTCGGAAGGAAGAAAGGATAGAAAAGAAAGAAGGAAAAGAGTTTGGAAGGAAGGAAGTTTGGAAGGAAGGAGGAAGGAAGAAAAGAAAATGGTTCAGAAGGAAGGAAAAGAGTTTAAAAGAATGAAGTTTGGCAGAAAGAAAGTAAGGACGGAAGGAAAGGAAATTTGAAATTTGGAAGGAAGGAATGAAGGAAGGATGGAAGGAAGAAAGAGAGGAAGAAATGGAGGAAGGAAGAGAAAAAAAATGAAGGAAGGAAGAAAAGAAGAAAGGAAGTTCATAACTGGGAGGAAGGAAGGAAGGAAGGAAGGAAAAGAGCTCAGAAGGAATGAAGGAAGTTTGGAAGAAAGGAAGGAAGGAAGGAAGGAAGGAAGGAAGGAAGGAAGGAAGGAAGGAAGGGAGGAAGGAAGGGAGGAAGGACGGAAGGATGGAAGGAAGGAAGGAAGGAGGGAAGGAAGGAAGGAAGGAAGGAAGGAAGGAGGGAAGGAAGGAAGGAAGGAAGGGAGGAAGGACGGAAGGATGGAAGGAAGGAAAAGAGCTCAGAAGGAATGAAGGAAGTTTGGAAGAAAGGAAGGAAGGAAGGAAGGAAGGAAGGAAGGGAGGAAGGAAGGGAGGAAGGACGGAAGGATGGAAGGAAGGAAGGAAGGAAGGAAGGAAGGAGGGAAGGAAGGAAGGAAGTTTGGATGGATGGATGGATGGACAGATGGATGGATGGATAATACAGTGATATACAGTAACAGATAGAAATTTTATATAATGATAATACAATGACAGAACTTTATCAAAGATAGGCTGATAGAAAAGATAATGTATAGAAAGAAAAAACAACAACTGATAGAGTGTTCAACTGAATGACAGACCAACAGAAGGCAGAATGCAAATATTTGTCATCTGAACTGCATCTGAAGAAGTGCTTGCAATCTGAAGACTATCACCATCATTTTCTCACCACTTCAAGTGTCTGCTGAACAGATGCACAAAAAATTGCCTGACTCATTCTATGACAAATTTGATATTTTCAAAAAGTTAACACCTCAAATGTGCTATGTAAAAAAAATTAACACATTTTAAAACTCTGCATGAAAATAATTATAATAAAAAAAAGTGCACAAAGGTCAGACACAGACCCCTGGTAGCATGCCTCAGAGTCGGTCATAATGTATTGCTGTGTTTTCTCTTCAGAATCAATGCGCTCAAACCTAAACCCAGATTAAAGTCAACTCTGATCAGATCCCAGGCTGCGCCACACAGGAAATCCAATCTGGTCACATAGATTCTTTTCAACAAATCTTGCCGTGTGTTAATGTGTCACAGTGGGGGCCAAAGATTCGCGGAAATGGGAGAAGAGAGCCAGGAAATGGGATTTTCTCCACTGCAGTGTGCTGGCATGTGAGCTCTTTCCCCCCCCTCTGCCCTGATCTCTACTCTGGAAATTGAAATTTTAATTCTATTAAGGCAAAAGCTGTGAGGCCAGGTGCATCTGTGCGTGTACTTATATTGGCCTGTAAATGGTGTGTCAGCCAGATCGAAACTCAGACTACAAAATCAAAGCAGATTAGCCAAAAAGGTCTCAAGCATACAGCTATATGTACCATCAGTCAATACCTTTCCTTAATGTCGTCTCAAAACAGCAGGCTGAACATCTTGATTATGTATTCGTTATGTTATGTATTCGCATTACAATAAAATGAATTGTATAATTTATGATTAAACATATTTAATAGATTCTGAGTATAAAGTTTTAAAATGATTAAGAAGATTTTTAAAAATATGTTAATTACATTTATTTATTTATTTTATAGCTTATGTGTGTTGTTCTATTTTTATTTTATTTCTGTTACTCATTTTATTCATTAATTAATTTTTCTTTGGGTTAGTCACTGATTTATCATGCCACAGTGGAATGAACCACCAGCTACTCTTGCATGTTTTACACAGCGGATGCCCATTTCATTTTATAACTATTTTTTAAGGATGGGAATATTAACCTTTTTCCACCAGTTTTAACTATTATGATTATTAACTGTATTTCTGTAGATCTGTAACCACAAGGTAGGATGTAAGTGCAGCTTTCTTCAGAGTCATAAGACAGGCAAAGCTGAGAAGAAGAGCAGAATCTACTCTATGCCCCATTGTTGTTTACAAGGCCGTCTAAAGCACCAGAGAGCTTGCCATGCATCTATATTCAAAAAACATACTTCTTGAGCTGATGCTCATAATGTGCACTTAATTATTGAAGTGCTTCTGACATCCGATCCTTTCAGAAACAGACAAACGCAAGACTGATGAGCGAAGAAAAACAGGGAGAATCCCAACAAAATAAAGGAGGAAATGATTCTTTCATTAACTTATAACATGAACAAACTGCCATGTTTAACTATTATCATCACCTTTTCGACTATTATAAACTCAGAATGACGGAATTACTTTCTAACAGAGGTTACATGTGCTGATGAAGATTAAAGATACAGATGAGAGGTGTGCATTGACTGGCCTATATATTGTGTTGTTTTTGAACCCAAATAAGAATTAAATGTATGCTGTGTGTAGTTTTTCTGTAGAGTTCATTTGTTGCATTTATTTCATATAATTGCAGATAATACAGTAGGCTATTTCACATCATTGATCTGCATTTATAATCAAATCAAGTTCATAGAAAAGTTAGTAATAAACATTTATACACAAGTATTTATGTGCATAAAGTATCTGTTCAGAAATGCTTGTCATACGATATGTGAACGACCCGTACATCTTTACTTTGACATTACCTTGAGTGAGAATGACGTCGACTGCAACTTTCTGTTGTACACCACGGCCACCAAAAGGGTACCCTTGGTCTCTTTTTGACAGTGGAAATGCAAGCCTGATAAAGGTGACCCATATTGAACCATACCAAGCCGTACCACTCAGTGGAAGCCATTAACAAGAAAAATGCTTAGTAATGTTACAGGGTATAAAAAAAACTGACCAGTCTATATAGCCTAAGTAATCAATCCTTGAGAAGCTCCCAGTTATTTTTGTGTAATCAGAGGTGAACCGGCAACAGGTGTGAATGAAGTGCATGACAGGATTTGTAATTCATATGCTGACATGATTCTGGTCCGGCTGATAATTAATAGGGATGCACGATATATCGGTGGCCATATCATTATTGGCCAATAAATGCTATTTTTAAGATTATCATTATCAATCCAATGTCTAAATTAGTCTGATATCGCTAAGCCAGTAAATTACGTAATTGTACAGACCTGCCTGCCTCGCGCATGCATGGGCGGAATTTGTTCAGACTTGTCCTGTGCACTATAATAGAGCTCTCCCCACATTGCTTATTTCTTCAAAGTCTGTCCTTACTTCATGTGGTATTGCTGTGCGTTTATTACTCAGTAAGTAACCATGTTCCTTATCATTGTAGATATGTTTGATTGTCATTGTTTGAGTGTCATTATGTATTTCGCTTTAAATTGCCTCAGTAACAAAATATTACATGTGTAAGCATAACAGCAGCGATGCACACGTGCTAAACAACTTGTTGGCTTGGTTCTAATGTAAAATGATTATTTGCTATTATCAAAGCATTGCTTGCCATGTGTTGTTGATGTAAGATTGTATTTGATTGGAATATTCATAGATTATAACAAGCGCGGGTGAGAGATGTCACCGCGCGCGCACACGCATGCATACACACACAGATCCGACAGCCATCACAGCAGCACGTTTATCATAAACTTTTCATCGATCATTTTTCCCACAATTGACAGCAAGAACGAACATAGAAGCGTTGTCTGATTGACAAGCTGCAGCTACATGTGTTGAAAAGAATTTAAAACGCCAAATAGGATGAATCTATGCTGCATTTTCTAAAGTAATACTATCTGTATCAAGCTTTTTGCTTGCACGGTGGGTCTAAACTGTCAAAACACCTCTAAAAAAGGCTTTTTGGGACATTACATTGTACATATGTACACCACTGTAACACTTTTTATTCAAGAACTTTTAATCTGGTTTCAGTCCTTTGGTCTTTCATTTTATTTAAAATATATTTAACTTGCTTGTTGATTAAATCCCATTTTGTTATTTAACCTATTATTTTTATGCAACAGTCAAGTTGCATGTTAATTTGCTATGAAGAAAAGGAAATTATTTTTTGCATGATGATTTATATGAATCATCATTATAGGTCTATATAATCACCTTGCAATTTTGAAATTATTGCTTTTTTGCTTGGCAGTTCATCCCCTGTGGTGACCCCAGATTATTAAGGGACTAAGCTGACAAGAAAATGAATAATTGCTTTTTTGCTTTGAGTATAGACTATTCAGTTCATAAGAGCCGTTCAATCTTTTATGAAGTTTGCTGTATAAAAATACACTATTTTGAAATATTTATAAATATCGGCCTATATATATCAGCTATTAGCCTCCAAGTCGGAGTTGTTGGTAATCGTTATCGTCATCGGCCAAAAAATCATATTGGTGCATCCCTAATAATTAAAGTTCTCCAATGATCTGTACCGGTTAGATTGCTTGTGATCGTGGCAAGCTTAATAATAGTTCTGACAAACGTTCAATTCAAATAGTGTTAAGTTTTAATAAATAGTTTTGAATAAATACCTTCTCTTGTCTTTGCCCTGATGCCAGTACATATTTATCTTTATTTTGCAGGATACTAGCATTCAGCTTAAAGTGAAATTCAAAGTATGCTAGATGAATTACTTTAACTAGCCAAGTTAGGTGAATTAGACAAGTCATTAGAAAAGTGATTTGTTCTATTGCCAATAAAAAAATCTTTTTATATTTATAACAGATTGTATTTCAGCCAAACTAAAATAAATAAGACCTTAAAAATTATTATAGGAAATACTGCTCTGATAAATATCAATGGTAATTATTTGATAAAGAATACTAATTTCACAGGAGAGCTAATCAATTTGTCTTTTTTATATTCTAGCACAGTTATCTGCCACAACAACCTAAAAGCATGAAAATATATGATGTTATTTCTTGTCTGGTTCTGATTCTTCATTCAGTTGGAAAGATACTGCCCACAGGATTCATTAACACAATATGGCTCGGTAAGATTACTGAGATTATTTCAACAGTTTGTTAGGAGCCAAATATGTAAATGTGCCAGTCACACAAGCTTTGCATCATTTTCATTTAGTGATCACTCATTACCGCCTCTCATAAATGACTTGTCTGAGGAACGACAAGCACCATCAGAACCAATATTCACCAAAGCAAACTAACTTACGTTAAACAAAATATGGAAAATAATCATCAAATAAGAAACCGCAGGATCAACAATGTAACAAAATCAGACATTTTAAATGGCAGCGACAAACAAATTCACTCATTTGCGCTCACAGCTAGGCAAACAAAACAATTAATTAGATCATTTTACAGTCTCCACAACAAACAATCAACGGGAACTGGTGGGTGAAAATGAAAGCAATTTCCTTTTTCCATAAAATGATAATTCAACCTAAAATGGCAATTACTCATCAATTCAAATCTTTTTGTTTTTTTTATCTTCTGTTAAACACCAAAGAAGATATCTGAAGAATGTTGTAATTTGGTCACCATCTTTTGTGTTCACCTAGGCTTATGACTATATCAAATTTTCCAGTTGTGATTAATTACTAAAGCTTTTATATAATGAGATTGTATTACTATATTGACCTCAGATGCAAAAAAAGATAACTTTAACAGGTATAGTAAGAAAAAATACTCAGTGTATATTGCTTTTTTGTAAACAAACGTTTCAAACAAACTAAATTGCTAAAGGATTATATATTGGAAGTGTATGGGGAAACACTTTACATAAAAAATCTCATTAGCATTTTCAGACAGAATTAGGTTTTTGCTACAGATTTAGAAACAAAAATTGACAGTTACTAAAAACTTAAAAGATGAATAATAAAAACAAGCAACAACATTTAAAAAAATTTTTTTTAGGTTTACATTGCAAATCCAATTAGATCCAAGTGTTTAGTAAACAAAACTAGTCTCTCATATAACATACTCAAAGACAGAAAGCATTACTAGAAAAACAGCATCGCACATGACTTACATAAACAATTTCATCTTGGTCAATTATATTACTGAAATAAAAATAAAAACTGAATAAATATATACAGTTGAGGTCAGAACTATAAAAAAAACAGGGGGGGCTAATTATTCTGACTTTAACTGTATTTACAAACATTTGAAAAAAGAATCTATGTTACTCATTAGTAAACATTAGTTAAAGGATTAAAATTAACAGTGATATATAGCCATAATATAGCTAAATGCTAAAGTTTATTTTTAAAAAGGCAATAACTAACAAATTAACATCACACACAGAAGATAAATACTTTTGTAGTTGTCATTACATTGACTTTAGTCAAATGGTACTTATTAAGACAGAACTGTGTGTCAGTATAGTGCGTCCAGTCATATTAGAGTGTTATAAACACAAAAAGTCTCTTTTTTTCTTCCGGACTTAGAATTTCCCCACAATTTGACGTAGCAGTGCAGTTTTCACTGCCCACTGATACTGATTCTATTATGTCTTTATTTTCCTTTTCATTCTTTTAAAACCCTTTTGACACATTTTAATCTGTTTTTAACCATTTGTATTCTTTTTTGTTTTTATTTTCTTATACTTGTCTCTTTTATTTCTGTTTGTATAAAGCATTTTCAATTACCATTGTGTATGAAATGTGCTGTATAAATAAACTTGCCTTGCCTTGATTGACAGGTACATATTAACATGTCTCCAAAACATTGCATATAATCATTTTTTACAAGACAGGATTGCAAAGAAACTGGGATTTAAAGTTTTTAGTTTTTAGTACACTCTGTGTCATCCAACTTCACTTAAAGAAGTAGTAAATGCTACACCTTTTAAAGCATTTTAACTATACTTTTGAGATACATAATTCATAACCACTGGGATCAGCACAGCAGCATAGTGTACACAACTATCAACGAGGACACTTCAATCACACAAAAGGAGTCTCAGTTTTCTATCTTTATCTCTATACAGCAGCATATTTACCAGTTTGGTGGGTATCCTGTCACATTTACTCAAGTACAAGAGCAAAACTGAACTGTACTGTGCAAAATTAACAAATAAAAGGTCAATAAACTGTCACAGGATTTATGTATGCGAGATTAACATATAAAAATGTTAATGTTTGAAAAAAAACTAAAATTAAAATGTATAATTTTTTTAATAATAAATTATTAAAGTATTTCAAGCTGAACAACAGTCTAAATGATCTTAAAAGGCACTTTAAAAAATATATAATAATTAAACTGCCCACGATATAAATATTGTGCCTGTTTATCATCACAATATATTATAAAAATTATATATATAGAACTTAGAGTGAACTATCCCTTTAAGAGTGTTTACATTAGGTGTATCTGTCAAAGCAAGCAAAACAAAAAACTATTACAGTCTGAAGGGTAATATTCCATTTTAATAGTTGCTCTGACTTTCGGTTCAGATTAAACCATAAAGAGACCTTCTTCTGATGCTTTTCTAAGCCCCAGTCAAACATTGCATAGAGAAACCGGCTTTAAATGTCTGATTAGCTCAAATTAATGATTGTTAACAGCCCCAAATCGATAACCATTCAACAATGGCACCATGCTGACAGTTAAACTCCATATCAAAACTAAATACTTCTCCCTCAACAACAGTTTAATGACCTGTCTTTGTTGTAAATCTGATTTTAATGCCAAAATATGAGCGCCGACAGGCTCCAGCTGTGAGCTCTGCTAAAGTGCAGAGAAAATCCTATTTCTGCAACACAAAAGCAAAACCGAGATGAATTGTGTAGTGTTTATCGTGCTGTTGTTGATCAGAGGTCTGACCTTTATGGATCTGCAGTGACCTTCAAATCATTTATAGATGAAAAGAAAGTAGGAAATGCAAGTTATACTTTCAGTCATTTTAAGTAATTATATATATATATATATATATATATATATATATATATATATATATATATATATATATATATATATATATATATATATATATACTTATTTTAATATAATATAATATATTTAACATAATATAATAATATCATGCTGTTGATCAGAGATCTGACCTTTATGGATCTGCAATGACCTTCACATCATATATACAGGGGAAATAAAAATTGCTAACTGAGGCTGATTTTTCATAAAACAAACCCTGCTGGCTTGTGGTGTTACTGTATATTTACATTCACTGCACAGTAAAATAATATGATGTCTAATATTACATAAGATATTTCTGGGTAAAATCATGCTTCAGCCTGTTAAGAGCTGTTCACATAAGAGTCTCATATGATGGGCACAAGTTACATAAAGATGAGCTGATTAGCATAGTGTTTCTGAGCAGAGGATTATGGGTAGGCGTCTGAACTGTGTGTGGCTCAATTAGAAGTCATGCAGGAATGCTGACTGCATAATAAAGAGGACATAGTTGGACCAAGATAAATATAAATATATATATATATATATATATATATATATATATATATATATATATATATATATATATATATAAAATGTAAAAAAGACAGGAAAGACCCGAAAGAGTTTTTAGAGGAATGGCTTGGAATGGAATGGAATGGAAAGGAAAGGAAAGGAAAGGAAAGGAAAGGAAAGGAAAGAAGAGGATGAACAAAAGATGGTTAAAGAGACAAAAGTAATATAATGTATAATATAAGTAATAAAATATAATGAATTTATTCTGGGATCTCATCAGAGTTGATTGTAATCTGGGTTTAGGGTTGAGCGCATTGATTCTGCAAAATAAAAACAGCAAAGTACTATGACCAGCTCAGAGGCATGTTACCAGGGGTCTGTGTCTGACCTCTGTATTTTTATAATTATTATAATTATATTATAAAAAAATATGAGTATAATACAAAAAATGAATATAAATGGATAAAAAAAGAAGAAAAAAGGGAATGACTGAAGGAAAAAACTAAAAAGAAGAAATAAAAAAGGAAAGCAAGAACAAAATATGACTGAAGGGAGAAAAGAAATATGAATATAATACAAAAATAATAGTGAATGAATAGAAAAAGGAAAGAAAATTGGTAATGACTAAATTAATAAAGAAAAAAGGAAAGAAATAAAGGGAAAAAGGAAAGGAAAGGCAAGGAAAGATGTGACAAAATATGAATATAATACAAAAAAATAAATATAAATTGATGAAATGAAAATAAAAAAGAAAAATAAAAGAAAATGGGGAATGACTAAAGGAATAAAGAAAAAAGAAAATAAGTTTAAGATAATAAATGAAAGGAAGGGAAAGAACTAAATATGACTAAATACAGTCAATAAAAATTATAGTATGAAAAAAATTTAAATGGAAGAAATTACAGATCAAAAATAAAAAATAAGAGAAAGAAAGAAAGAAAGAAAGAAAGAAAGAAAGAAAGAAAGAAAGAAAGAAAGAAAGAAAGAAGAGACGATGAATGCATGGATGGCAGACAGATGGATAGACTAAATATTATTTAATTATTCTATAAGAAATACAGTAAAAGCTATTTCTGGTTTATAATAACGTTTTTTTTATTTGTCAGTTTGATTACTGCAGTCTTCACTGTTAGTTGATCCTTTAGAAATCATTCACACACTTTGGCTCCAGAAACATTTCTGAATTATTATTGCTGATTTGTCAAAACTTTAAACTATGCAGTCATTGAAATAGATTTCTCCTTATTACATAAAAAAATAGAAAAATTAATGCATTGATTTGTAACATTATATATGTTTTTACTCTCACTTTTGATCGGTTTAATTCATCCCTGCTTAGATCCTCCTCCACATCGAGATATGAAAAAACACCAGAAAGCTAATAAGCAGCTCATGTTTGGTTCTTTCAGTCATAACATGCCCTTCCAAAGTTTGATCGACCTACAGCAAAGACCTCTGATCCTTTTCTAGGGCGGGACTGTTGCTGCAAGTATCCGGACTGCATAAAAATCCATCTCTGAAATTCCCAATAGACCTAAAATGTTCATTAGCATTCAGATAAATGCAACAGCTATAGATTAATAGACGAGCATGCTAATACGGTGATTTGAGTGGGATCAAATGCAGCCTCTGCCGTCGTACCTCTAGGACAAGCACATCAGATGCCTCATTAAAAGTTATCATTGCTTTTAAAGTTATGGGTGATTAACTTAATGGTGAATTGTGTAATGTTTTGCGCCACAAGCGTCACCAAACGGAACTGAAAAAATTATGAGAATGTTTCAACTGTCTGTTATTGGTCAGACAAACATCTTGTTGAATTCACGCCAAAGCATTTAAAAAAAAAAACCTCTATTTTATATGGAACAGCGTAATCAAAATCAAAGGAAAGCAATTATTGTAACAAAACAAAATATTGCCAAAACATTCCACATGTCTCTGAAGTCAGGGTTCTTCGATATGCTCCGAGTTTGATGTTCAACTTCTACAAGCATTATAAAAATAATTTTCATGTAGGAAACAGAAAAACTCCCAATTCTGAGTTGTCTGGAATGTAGCACAAGTTAACAAAAATAAACTGGATGGACGGATGGATAACTGATAAAATTATTATCGTCTTCTATTTGATCACTCGGAAAAGTGCCAGAAGGTAGATTTTTCTGATAAATCATCTGTTGAACTGCATTCCAATCTTCACAAATACTGCAGAAGACCTATTGGAACCATGGACCCACGATTCTTAGAGAAATCAATCAAGTTTGGTGAAGGAAATATCATGGTTTGGGGTTCCATACAGTATGGGGGCGTGCGAAAGATCTGCAGAGTGGATGGCAACATCAACAGGCTAAGGTATCAAGACATTTGTGCGGCCCATTACAATACAAACCACAAGAGAGAGCAAATTCTTCAGCAGGATAGCGCTCCTTCTCATACTTTAACCTCCACATCAAAGTTCCTGAAAGCAAAGAAGGGCAAGGTGCTCCGGGATTAGCCAGCCCAGTCACCAGACATGAACATTATTGAGCATGTCTGGGGTAGGATGAAAAAAGAGGCATTGGAGATGAATCCAAATAATCTTGAGTCATAAGAATGCACATTTCTAATTAGCCAATCACATGTCAGCAACTCAGTGCATTTAGGCATGTAGACATGGTCAAAGTGATCTGCTGCAGTTCAAACTAAGCATCAGAATGGGGAAGAATACTGATCCACTGGCTTTTTCCCACACAACCATCTCTAGGCTTTACAGAGAATGGACTGAAAAAGAGAAAATATCCAGAGAGTAGAAGTTCTGTGGGCGCAAATGACTTGTTGATGCCAGAGGTCAGAGGAGAATGGCCAGACTGGTTTGAGCTGATAGAAAGACAACAGTAACTTAAATAACCACTCGTTACAACAGAGATATGCAGAAGATCATCTCTGAACACACAACACATCCAACCTGAGGCAGATGGCCTACAGCAGCAGAAGACCACACTAGGTCCATCTCCTGTCAGCTAAGAACAGGAAACTGAAGCTACAATTTGCACATGCTCACCAAAAGTGGACAATAAAAGATTGGAAAAACATTGCCTGGTCTGATGAGTCTCGATTTCTTTTGCGACATTCGGATGGTAGGGTCAGAATTTGGCGTCAACAATATGAAAGCGCGGATCCATCCTGCCTTACATCAATGGTTCAAGCTAATGGTGTAATGTTGAGTATTGTTGCTGACCATGTCCATCCCTTTATGACCACAGTGTACCCATCTTCTGATGAGCACTTCCAGCAGAATAACATACCATCTTATAAAGTGAGATGCATGTCAGACTGGTTTCTTGAACATGACTATGAGTACACTGTACTCAAATGGCCTCCGCAATCACCAGATCTTAATCCAATAGAGAACCTTTGGGATGTGGTGGAATAGTAGATTCGCATCATGGATGTGCAGCCATGTTAATATGGACCAAAATCTCAGAGGAATATTTTTAGTTCCTTATTGAATCTATGCCACGAGGGATTAAGGTAGCTCTGACAGCAAAAAGGCACCCAACCCAGTACTAGTAAGGTGTACCTAATAAATTGGCCGGTGAGTGTACATTTCAATGTATTTTTGCACAACCCTGAAAGTACAAGAAAAAGCTTATATTTTTATCTTTATTTTTTAATGCCCCCCACTTTTGCTGTTTTATTCATGTACTGTATTTTTGATGCTTCTATTCCTTGTAGCGAAGGTGAAATCCAGTTATCAAGCCGATTTAAAGCTCTGAGGCCACACAAACCAAACATGCCCACCACATTATCAATTTTCCACAGGGCTTTTCTTCAAGGTTCTTTATTCAGTGACTGGGTGAAGCTATAGTGTGCAGCCACACTCACGCTGAGCTTGTCAAGAAAATCCAGTCCTCTGTTTCCATACACCACATACGCTTAACATGTCACTTCTGAGCCCATTATGCCTACAGCTGCACTGAAAAAGACTAAGTGGAATAATGGAGGAGTACAGTCGGCACATGGCAGAGGTTCAAACGAACACTGCAGCTCCTGAGACACAGTACTTTAAATGGAAGAGACAAAGAAAGAGTTTGCAACAGGCCTTCAGTCGCTTCCGTTTTTTCGATGGATAACAAATATTAACTGGATAGAACATCAAATCACTGCAGCATTAAAATAGCTATTTATACAGACAATCTTATTCAATGCAATTGCTACTGAAACCAAAACAACAACCGAATAAATAACTACTGGATTTAGATACAAACATGCATTTATCTAAACGTCTATGATTTATCCTATGTCCTATTAAAGGAAAATAAAAATGTAACAATTAAAAAATAATAATTGATTTATTGATTGATTGATTGATTAACTGGTTGACTAATTGATTGATTGAGGGAATAATTGATTGATTGTTTGGTTGATTTATTGATTGAAACGGCTGGTTGTCTTAATTACTGGCTGATCAGTTTGCTATTTGGTTTACTAATTGATTGACTGATTGATTGACTGACTGACTGAATGACTGACTGACTGACTGACTGATTGATTCACTAATTGAGGGAGTAATTGATTGATTAAATAAATGAGTAATTGATTCAAATTACTGATTGATTGGTTAATTGATTAATTGATTGACTGATTAATTGATCGGAGTTATCGATTTATAAAATAAAGGAGTAATTGGTTCAAATTACTGATTGATTGATTAATTGATTGAGGGGTAATTGATTGAATGGTTGGTATATTGAAACGGCTGGTTGTTTTTAAGTTACTGGCTGATCAGTTGGCTATTTGGTTGATTGATTGAATTGTTGGTTGGTTGGTTGATTGATTAATTTATTGACTGAGGAATTGATTGATTGATTGATTGATTGATTGATTGATTGATTGATTGATTGATTGATTGATTGATTGATTGATTGGACTGACTGAATGACTGGTTGACCAACCGACCACTGAACCAATTGATTGATTGATTGATTGATTGGTTGATTTATTAATTAATTGATTGGTTGACTGGCTGCTTAATTGGTTTATTGATTGATTGATGGATTGGTAATTTGGTTGACTGGCTGACTGATTGATTCATTGATTGGTTGATTGATTGGTTGACTGGCTGTTTGATTGGTTTATTGAGCGATTGGTTATTTGGTTGACTGGCTGACTGATTGATTAACTGACTGATGAATTGGTTATTTGGTTGACTGGCTAATTGACTGATTGACTGATTGATTGATTGATTGATTGATTGATTGATTGATTGATTGATTGATTGATTGATTGATGTTTTAATTTCAATTAGAGTGATAGAGTCTGTAAAAAATTGCAAACTGATTGCATTCAATTCACTTCAAACTGTTCTACTGAGAAAAAAGAAAGTAAAGTTGGCAGCAAAGAAATGAGTGAACCTTAACATCTGAGCTCTTAATCATGAGGATCTTTATCACGGCTCTTTGATGTGAATGGAGAAGGACTGGCTGTACTCAACACCTTTATGTTTTGAAAATGAAAAATGACACGGATGGAGCTCCCTTCCTCTCACCCACACCGAAGGATCTGAGACTGGGCCCTGGGGT